>NC_091459.1:15000-157500 GCF_027789765.1 Dendropsophus ebraccatus
GCTATATGTCCCACTATTTGAAGTCCAATAAAATCACGAAATCAAATTGTTATCCAATCATTTTACCATATCCTAGAAGAGCGCTTACTCTTTTACAGTTTTTGTGATTTTCAGACATTTTTACTGTAGGGATTCGGAGTAATGTGATGGTAAAGTGTCTATTTGGGGCTATATTTCCCACTATTTGAAGTCCAATAAAACCAAAGAATCAAATTGTTATCCAATCACACTACCAAATCCTAGAAGAGCGCTTACTCTCGTACAGGTTCTGTGATTTTGAGACATTTTTACTGTAGGGATTCGGAGTAATGTGATGGGAAAGTGTCGATTTGGGGCTATACACCTGATAATTTGAAGTCCAATAAAATTACGAAATCAAATAGTTCTCCATATTGTTCTTGTTGTTGGACGCTCTTGGTAGACGACTTCCAATCCCAGGAGGGACCAGCTTCATGACTGATGGAAGATAACCATTAAGAGACTTTTTTCAGGACTGTTCTTCTATTTTAGTTTAATAAGTCTATGTTCCTTTTAGGTTTAGGTTAGGGACTCGCAGGAGAATGAGGACCCTTGATGTGGGTTGCGAGCTTATGATATTTCTTGCCTATTTTTTTCTTATAGTTTTCAACGGTAAAAGATATCTACTAATACCTCATTGAAGATTGGACATCGAGCCATCAAGGAGCCCCACTAGACTAAAGCTGCTTTCACATGCTGCAGTCAACCTGAAGTTTCAAATCTGCTGTAGAAAATCTGCATCAAATCCGCAGTGTGTGAAAGCACCCTTACTATTCTGCAAGTCTTCCCCAGTGCATTATAGGGCCATGCAGCTGCCACTGACTGACAGCTACTTACCGCCCTAGCGGTCTTGTCTCTGCCACTTAATAAAGAGTGCTGAGGGGCCTGTGTGAGCTGCTGGCGCCTGCTGATGCCCCTCCCCCGTGCCGACTTCTATGCTTTTATAGAAGAAGTCTGGCTAAAACATTTTTGTATTGTTATTGTATTGTCACCCAAAAGTTATACAAATCCCCAATATACACCTATTACGGAAAATGCTTATAAAGTGCTTTTTTCTCTGCACTTACTACTGCATCAAGGCTTCACTTCCTGAATAACAAGGTGAGGTCACTTCCTGGATAACAAGGTGATGTCCCTTCCTGGGTAACATGGTGATGTCACTTCCTGGATAACATGGTGATGTCACTTCCTGGATAACATGGTGATGTCACTTCCTGGATAACATGGTGATGTCACTTCCTGGATAACATGGTGAGGTCACGACCCGACTTCCAGAGCTGTGAGGCTGTGGCTGCCGGAGAGGATGATGGCAGGGGGATGCTCAGTGTTCCTCCAGTGCCCTGTGTCCCTCAGTGTCCCCTCTGCCATCATCCTCTCCAGCAGCCACAGCCCACACAGCTCTGGGAGTCGGGTCGTGACATTACCATTTTATCCAGGAAGTGACATCACCATGTTATCCAGGAAGTGACATCATCGTGTTATCCAGGAAGTGACATCACCATGTTATAAAGGAAGTGACATCATCGTGTTATCCAGCAAGTGACATCACCATATTATCAAGGAAGTGACATCACCATGTTACCCAGGAAGCGACATCACCATGTTATCCAGGAAGTGACCTCACTTTGTTATTCAGGAAGTGAAGCCTTGATGCAGTAGTAAGTGCAGAGAAAAAAGCGCTTTCTAAGCATTTCCCGTAATGGGTGTATATTAGGGATTTGTATAACTTTTGGGTGACAATACAATAACAATACAAAAATGTCTTAGCCAGACTTCCTCTATAAAAGCATAGAGGTCGGCACGGGGGACGGGCATCAGCAGGCGCCAGCAGCTCACACAGGCCCCTCAGCACTCTTTATTAGGTGGCAGAGACAAGACCGCTAGGGCGGTAAGTAGCTGTCAGTGAGTGGCAGCTGCATGGCCCTATAATGCACTGGGGAAGACTTGCAGAATAGTAAGGGTGCTTTCACACACTGCGGATTTGATGCAGATTTTCTACAGCAGATTTGAAACTTCAGGTTGACTTTGGTTTGGCAACAGACAATCTGCTGTAGAAAATCTGCCTAAAATCTGCAGCATGTGAAAGCAGCTTTAGTCTAGTGGGGCTCCTTGATGGCTCGATGTCCAATCTTCAATGAGGTATTAGTAGATATCTTTTACCGTTGAAAACTAGAAGAAAAAAATAGGCAAGAAATATTGTAAGCTCGCAAGCCACATCAAGGGTCCTCATTCTCCTGCCAGTTCCTAACCTAAACTTAAAAGGAACATAGACTTATTAAACTAGAATAGAAGAACAGTCCTGAAAAAAAGTCTCTTAATGGTTATCCTCCATCAGCCATGAAACTGGTCCCTCCTGGGATTGGAAGTCGTCTACCAAGAGCGTCCAACAACAAGAACTAGATGGAGAACGATTTGATTTCATAATTTTATTGGACTTCAAATAAACAGGTGTATAGCCCCAAATAGGCATTTTAACATCACATTACTCCGAATCCCTACAGTAAAAATGTCTGAAAATCACAGAAACTGTACAAGAGTAAGCGCTTTTCTAGGATATGGTAGTGTGATTGGATAACAATTTGATTTCGTGATTTTATTGGACTTCAAATAGTGCTACATATAGCCCCAAATAGACATTTTACCATCACATTACTCTAAATCCCTACAGTAAAAATGTCTGAAAATCACAGAACCTGTATGAGAGTAAGCGCTCTTCTAGGATATGGTAGTGTGATTAAAAAACAATTTGATTTCGTGTGTTTTTTGGACTTCAAATAGTGGGGCATATAACCCCAAATAGACACTTAACCATCACATTACTCCGAATCCCTACAGTAAAAATTTCCGAAAATCACTGAATCTGTACGAGAGTAAGCACTCTTCTAGGATATGGTAACGAGATTGGATAACAATTTGATTTCGTGATTTTATTGGACTTCAAATAGTGCGACATATAGCCCCAAATAGACATTTTAACATGACATTACTCCAAATCCTTACATTAAAAATGTCTGAAAATCACAGAATCTGTACGAGAGTAAGCGCTCTTCTAGGATATGGTAGCGAGATTGGATAACAATTTGATTTCGTGATTTTATTGGACTTCAAATAGTGCGACATATGGCCCCAAATAGACACTTTACCATAACATTACTCCAAATCCCTACAGTAAAAATTTTTGAAAATCACAGAATCTGTACGAGAGTAAGCGCTCTTCTAGGATATGGTAGTGAGATTGGATAACAATTTGATTTCGTTATTTATTGGACTTGAAATAGTTGGACATATAGCCCCAAATACACATTTTACCATCACATTACTCCGAATCCGTACAGTAAAAATGTCTGAAAATCACAGAACCTGTACGAGAGTAAGCGCTCTTCTAGGATATGGTAACGAGATTGGATAACAATTTGATTCTTTGTTTTTATTGAACTTCAAAGTGCGACATATAGCCCCAAATAGACACTTTACATTCACATTACTCCGAATCCGTACAGTAAAAATGATTTTTCTATGTCTAAGACAAATAAGAGAAATAAATTAAAATGAGCCTGGTTTTCAGGTGTTAAAAATTACATATAGTTAGAAAAAAAAAAAAAAATTCCTGGAGCTGAAGGGGTTAACAGTGTATGAATTAAACTATGGTGGATGTGAAGGGGTTAAAAGTGGATGAATTGAAGTGTTGTGGATCTAAAGGGGTTAACAGTGGATGAATTAGATTGTAGTGGATGTGAAGGGGTTAACAGTGGGGGAATTGAACAGTTGTGGATCTGAAAGGGTTAACAGTGGGGGAATGGACCTGAAGGGGTTAACAGTTGACATTCTTTAGTTAGTCTCACATGTAGGTGTCACCCTATGATCTTCCTGGCACATTCTGATGCCTGGAACTAACTAGTCCTGGCTATTACCGTAACACATGGTATATAGGAGCACTGTAATTCCTAGTGCTGATAGTGTGACTGCAGTCGCAGCTCACCCGTCACACACAAAACACCGGACCCGCAGCTCACCCGTCACACACAACATACCTAACCCTTGACTCACCCGCTATAAATGCAGCCTCCGCCTCACAGGTTCCTTGGCCCGCTGTTTCCCGCCCATGTACACTGCGCGGGCGTCTCCAGCCGCAAGTGACGTCAGTACAAACATGTTCGGCACCAAAGAAGAGGAGCAGGTGCTGGTGGGAGGGATCCGGAGTGTTGGGGGGCGGGCTCAGGTCACAGTGGGCGGGAACCCTAATCAGCACAGGCTCCAGAGTACAGAGGTGTGGGCATACTGGGGCCCTTCCTCAGAGACAGATTTATCCATAGCTGAGGAAAGTGCGTCCCCTACAGAGGTCAAAGGTCTGGGGGACTTGGATGGGAGAATGTATGGGAGGTAACACTAAGCATTATGGGGGTCTGCGTTACAGTGTCATAGGGGAAGATCCGATGGGATTAGCTAAAAAACCACTAAATGTCATAAACAAACAGAGCCACAGCCGTCACTGCTCTGGATGATTGACAGGCAGGGATGGACTTACAGCAGTCAGGTCTTGGCACCATGCCCACTAATCAGATGCCAGCACTGTGGCCAGGGGTTATATCATGTTCGCCTCATTACTAAGACCCATGTGAACCATACAGGGTCAGTTGCCATAAGCCGAGGCCTGTATGTCAATCATCCATCAACAGAAACCCTAATGTGTTTATCCAGAGAAAGGTAATAACCCTTATGAGGCAGATGCCAATCGGGATGGCATCACAGGGAGAAATATTCCTTCCTGACTTCACTATGGCGATTAGAATAATCTCTGGATCAGCCTCCCATCACATGTAATCTAGTGGCCTTAACCCCTTAGGGACCAAGCCTATTTGGGCCTTAAAGGGGTATTCCCCCCAAAATTATTTTTGCATTAATACATTGCCCACCCCTAGTTTTCCATCTTTCCAATATAAAGTTATTATGGAATCTGCACAGTTTTGCTGTTATCTAGATGCACTCACCCCCGCTGTTTGCATAGAATCATCAAACCTCAGTCCAACACGACACGCTCCCTGCTCCTGCCCCGCACCCTTCGAGACGGCATCACGTGTCCTCCATCTCATCAATGGGCTGAGTTAGCGCTTCTAACCCATCACACTGAAGTGAGTGAAGACAGTGAGACGCTGCTGAACGCTGCAGCCCCCCCCCCCAGTGTTGTACCCCCACCCCCCACAACTCACCACCATCATAGACAGCCAGCAGCGGCACCCCCAGGCCCCCATCCCGCCTGGAACACCGGGACTGACGGAACAATCATCCCTCGCCAGCGCTCCCGCCCCCCGGAACACACCATGGCCGCCACCAACGGCACCCCGGCCACAGAGACGGCCGCCAACAGCAATCCTCCCGAAGCCTTCCCCGCCCTGGACCTCACCCGGCCTGGGATTTGTAGTTCTAAAGAAGTTCTGTGACTTGATATATTGTGTAGAACTACACGTCCCAGCAAGCTGCTATCCATCCTCATCACAATATATCAGGTCACAGAGCTTCTGTTGAACTACAGGTCCTAGCAAGCAGCAAGAAGCATTGCATGCTAGGAAATGTAGTTTCCTAGCCGGCGCCATATTGGATATAGTCGGCCTTTTTAAAAAAAAGCTTTTTCTCGGGAACGGCTGCAGGTAGAAAGACAGGAGACGGCTCCAAATACTCAGGGGGACTAGGTGAGTAAGATCAGCTAGGTTTGGGGGCATTTAATTTTTTAAGCTCTTGGGGGGAATACCCTTTTAATGACCAGGCTCATTTTTCAAAATCTGACCTGTCTCACTTTATGCGCTTATACCTCAGTGATGCTTTAACGTATGCTAGCGATTCTGAGATTGTTTTTTTGTAACATATGGCACTTATGTTAGTAGCAAAATTTGGTCACTGTCTTGTGTGTTTTTTGTGAAAAACATCAAAATATCATGAAAAATTTGCACTTTACGAACTTTGAAATTCTTTGCTTCTAAAAAAAGAAAGTCATGAAAAAAATTAGTTAGTAAGTCACATTATCAATATGTCCTCTTTATTCTGATTTCATTTTGTAAACATATTTCTCTTTTTTAGGGTGTTATGGGGCTTAGAAATGTATCAACAAATTATCCAATTTTCCATGAAATTTCCAAAACAGATTTTTTTTTTAGGGACCAGTTCTTTTTTTAAGTTGATTTAGGAGGCTTGTATACTGGAAACCCCCACAAATGACCCCATTTTGGATACTACACACCCTAAGAAATTAATCTAGGGGTATAATGAGCATTTTGACCCTACAGGGGTTGGAGGAAAGTATTCACAATTAGGCCGGAAAAAAATGGAAAATAGAAATTTTCCAATAATATATTTGTTAAGATTAAAGTATCTCATTTTCAAAATAAAATTTTGTAACGCAGGTTCTCCTGAGTACAACTGTACCCCATATGTGGGCATAAACCACTGTATGGGCACACAGCGGGGCTCAGAAGGGAAGGAGCGCCAATTAGCTTTTCCAGTTCAGATTTTGTTGAAGAAGTTTCTGAGTGCCAGGTGCGTTTGCAGAGCCCCTGTAGTGTCAGCAGAATAGACCCCTCCAAAAAAGTCACCCCATTTTGGAAAGTGCACCCCTCAAAGAATTCATCTTGGGGTGTGGTGACCATTTTGACCCCACAGGTATTAGAGGAAAGTATTCAAAAGAACACAGTAAAAATGTAAAAATAGAATTTTCTAATAATGTTTGTTTAGTTTGAAATTTCTCAATTTCACGAGGAATAGGGGAGAAAACTCACCCCAATATATGTAACGCAGGTTCTCCTGAGTAGAACGGTACCCCATATGTGGGCATAAACCACTGTATGGGCACACAGCTCAGAAGGAAGGGAGCGCCAATTAGCATTTTCAGTGCATGATTTTTCTGAAGAAGTTTCCGAGCACCAGGTGCATTTGCAGAGCCCCTGTAGTGTCTGCAAAATAGAACCCCCCCAAAAGTCACCCCATTTATGAAAGTAAACCCCTCAAAGAATTAATCTTGGGGTGTGGTGAGCATTTTGACCCAACAGGTATTAGAGGAAAGTATTCAAAACTAGACAGTAAAAATGAAAAAAATTAAATTTTTCCAATAACATGTTTGTTTAGTTTGAAATTTCTCAATTTCACTAGGAACAGTGGAGAAAAAGCACGTCCAGTGGTGGAGAGAATGAAGCTTTGATCATTTTTAGGAATCCATCACTGTGAACAGAGTCTGTTCACAGTGATGGCGGCGGCCATCTTGTATTAGATGGCCGCCCAGGGAGGGGAGGGTCAGTGACCAGGTCACTAGGGTTAATTCTGGGGAAGGGGGGGAACATGTTTTTATCTCCTCTCACCGTGGATTCACGGTGAGAAGAGATGAAAGCGTTCAGCTGCGCTGGCAATGCCCGTTACCGGTGGCCGCCATTATACTGTTAATAACGGCAATCGCCGGTGAGGGGACTGGCCGGGATTGACCCCACATTCTTCCCCAATCCCTCAGCTACCTCCGATAGCTGAGAGGAGGGGGCTGCGGTCATTACCAGCGCCGCTGCACTATTCTGTGCCAACGCCATAAAGAGCTGATGGCAGCAGAATAGAGCCCATTAGTTATCGCCGTAAAAATCCGTATCGGCGGTCACTAATAACATAATACATGTATTCTCTGGGTCACTACGGTTACGGCGATACCACATTTGTATAGTTTTTTTTTACTATTACCACTTTGTCGCAATAGAAAGTATCTTCCTAGCAAAACCCCACAAAAACTGTTGCCACATTGCAAGATCCATAGCGTTCTTATCTTTTGCGCGACAGAGCTGGTTTTGGACTTATCTTTGCGAGAAGATCTTTAGTTTCTATTGATACCAAGTTTTATATGTATATGACTTTTTGATCTCTTTTATGACGTATTTTCTAAAGTGAATTGATAAAACACAGCTATTCTGGTACTGTTTTTTTAATAATTTTTTTTACAGCGTGTGTCGTGCGGTATAATTATTGATATAGTTTTATAGATTGGGTCATTACGGACGTAATATATATAGGATTTGTGTTTTTGATCACTTTTATGTAATGTTTTATAGTGTATGGGGAATGCAATGCATTTTTATTATTGGGGGGGCTGGGGGATTGTTTTGTGTGTTTGGTGCACTTTTTTTTTTACTTTTACACTAGTGTACATTACTGTATACTAGTGTAATACTAATCAGTGATAATTGATCACTGATACAATACACTGCATTACCGATGTAATGCAGTGCATTGGGTTTGTGTCAGCTACTTGCTGACAGGCATCCGCACCGCCATACCTCTGTATGGCCGAGCAGAGGCATCTCCATGGTGAGCCTGGGGGCCTTCATTAGGACCCTGGGATCACCATGGAGACCATCGGAGGAGCTGATGGCGCCGCGGGACATCACGGCCACATGAGTATGCCCCCCAGCCACCGCAACCCGTTAGATGCCGCTGTCATGCTTTGACAGCGGGATTTAACGGGTTAAACTGCCCGGAGCGGAGAATCCGCTCTGGGCAGTTTCAGGGGGGGGGGGGGGGGTGTCAGCTGTCACACTGACCACTGATCCCCCGCCCTGCTGGCGGTAATTTATTTTGATGCATCCGCCGTTAAAAGGCGTACGGATCAGAATAAAGCCCATTAGTGGCTGCTGTTAAAATACGTGCGGCGGTCACTAAGGGGTTGCAGGAGAAGTCCGGCAAAAAATTTTTATTAAAGTATTATATTGTCCCCCGAAGTTATACAAATTACCAATTACGGGAAAGGCACGCAAAGTGCTTTTTTCCCAGCACTTACTACTGCATCAAGGCTTCACTTTCTGGATAACATGGTGATGTCACAACCCGACTCCCAAAGCTGTGCGGGCTGTGGCTGCTGGAGAAGATGATGGCAGAGGGACACTGAGGGACACAGGGCACTGGAGGGACTGAGCTTCCCCCTGCAATCATTCTCTCCAGCAGCCACAGCCCGCACAGCTCTGGGAGTCAGGTCGTGACATCACCATGTTATCCAGAAAGTGACATCACCATGTTATCCAGGAAGTGAAGCCTTGATGCAGTAGTCAGTGCAGGGAAAAAAGCACTTTATGTGCATTTCCCATAATAAGTGTCTATTGCTGATTTATATAATTTTTGGGGGACAATACAATATCTTAATAAAAATTTTCACTGGACTTCTCCTTTAATTTGTAATATCATATTTATGGAGAAGCGTCTAGGCCTCCCCTTGTACTTATAGTCATGACAGCATCATGTGGCAGAGAGTTCCATAGTGTCACTGCTCTTACAGTAAAGAATATATAGAGTTCCATAGTATCACTGCTCTTACAGTAAAGAATATAATAATATTTATTTTAAATGCAGTGGTACCTCGGTTCTTAAACTGCTCAAACTCTAGCTCTGTTCTCAAACACTTTTCGGGGCACCCAGTGTTGAAGTACAGTAATACTGTGGTATTCGAACAAAATTTACCTGAAAGTAACGTTCAGAATTCAAACTTTGCTCGGTATCTGAACGTTTTTGCGAGCGTGGATGGTGGGTTGTACCTGGTGAGTTTAGCACTGGTGAGGTTTTACATACAGTACTGTATTAGGCTAAGTTCACACTACGTAAATTTCCGGCCGTAGCGCGTTCCGTGAATAAGCGGCCGGAGATTTACGTAGTTTGCGTACAATGGAAAATATACCATCTACGGCTGCACAGTTCACACTACGTAAGAACTTACGCCCTGATCGGATGCGGCGCCGTAAAAAATGAACCAGACCATTGTTTCAGGACGGAAATGCTGTAACTTACACCCGTAGCGTAACATGCGGTCCCGTACGGAGTGGTGATGTCAAGATCGGGTGATACAGACAGGACAAGACAGTGGGCCCTAGGTCTGAACCCACCCACTGTCACCTGCCTACTTGCCTCAATCGGCCCTAGGCGGCCGTGGACAACCACAAAGACGTTCCCTACACTGATAAAGTGGACACAGAACGAGACGGACGAACGAACATAAAAGAATGGTGAACAAGCCGGGTCAAATCCACACAGGCAGCGCAGTACAAAATCAGCAGGCAAAGGGATCGTCAAACAGTCAGGCAGAAGGTCAGATAACAAGTCGAGCAACACAGAGGGATTAGGAGAGGGGTTCGCAGGAATAGACAGGGGAGCTGGGACCAGGAGTTAACCTAATTAACCAGCGCTGGGACTCAGTCTCTGCTATGCTTTTATGCTGACCAAGAGCCCGGTCTGGATCCTCACTGGACCAGCGCTCTGATCTTCCAGGTACAGACAGGCAGAGAAACCTGTCAATCACAGCAACAACACAGGTGTAAAATCAAGTCCAGGAGCTTCTCAGCTTAACTCCTGCATAGCCAGAAGCTGAGAAGCAATCGGGTGTGGCACACAAAGGAAAAACACCAGGTCCAGTTCACACAGGCTACTGCAGATTCCTGACAGGTGATTTCTTCATTTTTGCACTTTGATTTGCCGATCCAAAAGGTTCTGTGGGGTGTCTGGGGCTAGCCGAAGATTTCCAAGTAAAAGACAGCTGTCAGATCACTACGTACGGCGCTCGGGAAGCGTAAGTAGACTACGGGGGTAAGTCCGCGGACCGTACGTAGCCGGCCGCAACTTACGTAAATCCCCGGCCGGAGTTTCGCACGTATATGTCCGGCCGCGTAAAATATGCGGCCGGACATATACGTAGTGTGAACATAGCCTAAGACTGCTGGAGTGCATATACAGTACAGGAGTATACTCCTATCCTTACCACAACAAGGGCTGGTCCCTCAGCCCAATGCAATCTCCTACAAAAAGGACACTGTCATATTCAATATCAATAATCTTTATTATCAAATTTTGTCCTCGTTTGTGCTGGATTTGGGGGAATTTCCTTAGGAAATTGGACAACATCACTCTAGAGGATGACATGTGGCTGGCTACGTGCGATGTTGCGGCCCTCTATACCTCCATTGCACATAAAGACGGTATTGAGGCGACTGAAGCATTCCTATCCATGAATTCGGTGAATATGGAATTGAGGAGTTTCTTGGAGTCTCTGGAATTTGTGTTGACTCATAATGTATTCATCTTCAAGGAGTCCCTCTACCTACAGCTCCTGGGGACAGCCATGGGGGCGGCCTGTGCGCCCTCCTATGCCAACCTGTTCCTGGGGCTGTGGGAGAGGGAAATTTTCTGTACTAACCCAGTCACAAACATCGATAAAGTTCACCTATGGATTCGATTCATAGATGATATTTTTTTTATTTGGCAGGGCACAGAGGAGGATTTGATCGGATTTGTTGAGAAATTGAACCGTAATCGGAAGAACATCAGACTTACCTTGAAATACAGCCAGGACACGATCAAGTTCCTTGATCTGAAAATATGAAAGGATGAGAGAGGAATGCTGCAAACTGATTTATACCGAAAGGAAACATCGGTAAATGCATTGCTACATGCCTCATCATTCCATCCCAGGGCAACCATAAAAGGAATCCCTGTGGGCCAATTCTTGCGGGTACGTTGCCCATCTTTTCACAGGCAGGCGGCTGAATTAACCCAGAGGTTTGAAGCACGGGGTTACAGTAAGCGCAGTATCAAGAAAGGGCTCGACTGTGCACGCCATTCCAGGAGAGAAGATTTAATTATATCCAACAAGAGGTCCCCCCAGGACAAAGACAAGAACAACCAGGTGAGGTTTATTACCCCTTAATAATAAGAAGGCAACTGAGGTAAAGGGCATATTGGAAAAATTTTGGCCAATATTACGTATGGACCCTACAGTTGGCAAATGAATTCCAGAGACCCCAGCTGTTACATACAAACAAACAGCAAATTTGAAGGATACTCTGGTCCAAAGCTATCATGGGAGTGTGACAGCCCGGAATGTCTTTGGCTTAAAAGGACCAAAGTGGGGATGCTATCCATGTGGCACATGCGTCGCTTGCCCTAATGTTGTAAGGGCTAATGATTTCCTCTCCAGCTGTGGCAACAAAAATTTTAAGATCACACAACACATTACGTGTAACACGGAAGGCGTAATTTATTATGCTACCTGCCCTTGTAATCTTGTTTATGTAGGACTGACAACGAGGAAACTGAAGATAAGAGTACGGGAACACATACATGACATTGGGAAGGCCCTGGATACTGACGATCTGTACCAACTCAAACCAATTCCCCGACATTTCAAGGTGGTACATAGAGTAAATGCCAACCTTTTCAAGATAAAGGGCATCAACCGGGTTCACGTGGGAAGAAGAGGTGGAGATTGGCGAAAGATTCTTGCGCAGTTGGAAACACGCTGGATCATGAGAGTGGACTGTGTAAGTCCAAAAGGGTTGAATGAGATTCTTAGTTTTGCCCCCTTTTTATAGTCTTGCACATGGGTTAGATGGTGACAACTATCCAGGTTCGGGTGGTGGTGCATGTTCGGGTTTCCTGTGTGTATATAGTGTTTTTTATCATTAATTGTTGTTTTTATATGTTTTTTCGATTTATGGACCCCCTATGTTCCTTCAAGTAATGGAGTTCTGTTTTTACCCCTGTTCTATTGGACGCATCTTCGTGGAGACACATTGCAAATTGACCATCCAGCTTACACCATATAGACATCGGGGCTGCACCCTCTGGATAATTTTGGAATTATTATGCTGTTATAGAAGCAACATCATAATTTATATCACCATAGTTTTCATTTTTAACCATAGGTGATTTCTGTTGTACCACATGTAGTTTCCATTTTCAATTTCACTTACACTTATACATATTGATTTATGTCACCACACATAATTTCACCATATAACTATTGACTATCTAGTATTTCATTTTCTCACTATTTTGTGTAGTTTTTGCGTGTATACATTCATACATACAAATTTAACACTTTTTAGAACACATTGGATTATCTTCATTCACGTTCACCATTATTGATGTTCATCAACAACAATTCACCTTTGTACCACGGTTTGTGGTCAAAAATTTTTTTGGGGGTGTGGGTGTGTGTCGGGGGGAGGGCGAGGTTTTTTATTTGTATGAGGGGTGGGGGAAGGAGGTCACTTTTAGCTGGGGATGTAGGGTGTGGGGGGGTGTGCAGTGTGTTTTTACTTTGGATATTTGCGGTATTTATTCACTCTGTTTATTGCATATATATTACTTTTCACTAATGCATTTGCCTTTTCAATCATGTTTCAAATTTGCTGTCACTCATTTGTCATGTTTCTTATCATGCATAATTCTCTTATACATTCATTAGTCACTTCAATATTTATCCAATTTGGAGTATTTTAGGATGCATAGATTTCTTTTGTACCATGAAAGCAAATACGGTATTCACACTTGTGCCAACATTAGCATTTCTGTGGTTTGCAGTGTGTATCTCCTGCTGATGGAGTCTGTACACTTGCAGTCTAGCAGCAGGGGTTTGTCTCACCACACGGCCAGACACCGGAATCATTCCATGGGGCTTGGTCGTTGCCATGGCGACGCGCAGGGGCGTAACTAGAAATGGCTGGGCCCCATAGCAAACTTTTGATTGGGCCCCCCCCCCCCCCCCCGACTGACCACTAAACGGTCAAGTGAAGTCATAACTACATAACTGCTCTGGTCAGGAGTGCTTGCAGTTAAAGGGACATTTGCAAAACCCAGGAGACCAGCAGGGCCACCCGGTGCTGCAAATGATGACGGCTCAGGGGGCCCAGTGTATTGCAGGAGCAGGCCATGGGGCCCCCTGATGCGGCGGGCCCCATAGCAGCCGCTATGGCTGCTATAGTGGTAGTTACGCCCCTGGCGACTCGCCGTGACATCACACGCTGACCTGTCCATGTGACTGGTCACGTAATGCTGCCACGCCGCGGCGCTGGGCGGCGATCACGTGACCGGAAGTGAGGAGGGCGTCTAGAGGCCGGATTCTCCATTAAGACAGGTATAAAAAGGAAGTAGGTTTAGGGATTCCTTACCTCCTAGAGAAAGCTTTGCACGAAACGTGCGTTGGAGGGGAACGTGGACACACTGCTAAACCACAGGTAGTATGACTTATATGTGATTTGTCTTCTCCTTATGTTTATTATTTTGGGCCACTGGGCTTGTGTGTAATACTGTACATCAAGGGGATTGTGCAATGAGTCATTACTTATAGACTACTACTTATTTTATTTACTGATTCTTGTGCAATACTACTTGTAATTTCCTGTGGAGTATGATTTTTGTCCTTATGTGCACGGCTATGTGGCTTCTTTTAAGAATATGTATAATTATGTTTTTATGAAATTTGATAATAAAGATTATTGCTATGGAATATGACAGTGTCCTTTTTGTAGGAGACAGTACAGTAGTAGTACAGTCAGTGCACCACCATCTCCCATACTTTACTGTGCGGTGGTGGTGGTGGGGGCACTATACAGTAAAGGATGAGTGAGGAGTTAGTTACTACTGTACTTTAATTACTGGTTCTGTTGAATGTTTCTTGTTTAAAATGTACTGTACAGTATAGTGCTGCTCTGTACTGTAAATACAGTGGTGCCTTGGATTAGGAGTATAATTCGTTCCGGGACCGCGTTTGTAATCAAAATCCACTCTTACACCAAAGCAAATTTTCCTTTAGGAAATCATAGAAATGCAGACAATTGGTTCCACCCCCCAAATATACTGATTATTATTCTGAATAACATGTAAAACTAATAAAACATTCAGAAGCAGCAGAATCTGTGATATTATGAGTTACTGTACAGTAATGGAGAGGATGGGAAACACAAGGGCGGACAGAGACTGCAGGGAGCAGGAAGGAATGAGCAGGAGAGATGTGGGCACATACATGCAGCGCTCTCTGTCCGGGGAGAGAGGGGTTACATCTATGGAGAGATTACCTCCACAGTCCTGTCCTCTGATGTAAGCCCCAGCCTGAAGTGGATCTGCTATGAATTAGAAGGTGAGGGAGACATCCTGGGTCAGAGTACAGGGCTGTAGACCCCGCTATGCAGACTATGCCCCTCCCCCCTTCACCTCCCACCCAGTACAGGGAGCTCTTACACCAAAGCAATGCTCTTACACCAAGTTACAATTTTGAAAAACTGTGAGCTCTTATACCAAAACGTTCTTAAACCAAGTTACTCTTAAACCAAGGTACCACTGTATATGGGGACTGTATGTAATTATTGGTGGGTGCTGGAACCAATTAAACACATTTACATTATTTCCTATGGGAAAACACTGCTCAGTTATCAGACTGCCTTCCTGAAACTATTAAGTTTGAGAACCGAGGTACCACTGTAATTAGAAATAAATAGAAATACAAAGTGAATACGAGACCTGCTCTCCGGAGTTTACAGATTACATCTAGAGGTGACACGAGGCACAAATGCTTTATTTGCCCATGGTCCAGCCATTGTACATAGTCAGAAATAACAGGATGAGCCTGTCACATGCCAATGGCTAACATAGGGGCCATCTATAAGGGGGTTATCAGGTGGGCCATCTATAAGGGGGATAAGAGGGGGCATCTATAAGGGGGCTGTCAGGGGGGGCATCTATAAGGGGGATATCGGGGGGGGGGGCTATCAGGGAGGCCATCTATAAGGGGGATAAAAGGGGGCATCTATAAGGGGGCTATCAGGGGGGGCATCTATAAGGGGGCTTTCAGGGGGGCATCTATAAGGGGGCTATCAGGGGGGCCATCTATAAGGGGGCTATCGGGGGGGGCATCTATAAGGGGGCTAACAGGGGGGCCATCTATAAGACAGCTAACAGGGGGGGCATCTATAAGACAGCTAACAGGGGGGCCATCTATAAGGGGGCTAACAGGAAGCCATCTATAAGGGGGATAACATAGGGGCCATCTTTAAGGGGGCTAATGGGGGGCATGTATTAGCGGGGTAAAACGGGGGGGCATCTATAAGGGGGATAACAGGGGAGCCATGTATAAGGGTGATAATACAGGGGGACATTTATAAAGGGGATCACATACAGTCAGCCTACCCACTAAATAAGGGTGTAAAGGGGACAATACAGATGTGCAGTTTCTAGAGAGATGAGGATGGTGACAGAGTGAGGAGCCAAATATGTTTCTCTGACAGATTCTGTGACTTTGTGGCTTGGAGAAGTTCTCATAACGGCCCAGGACAGATGGAGAAGAAGATGAAAAGCGAAGAACTCCGATCAGAGAAGACGCCCCTTGTGAGTCACCAGATGTAACTGCACTGTAATGTATATGGTGTATAGAGCCTGTGTAGAGCTGCGTCCACCTCTATATGACTGGATGAGGTGATAGTGATCTGTGTACAGTGGATGTTATTCAGTAGCAGCCGCGGTGTTAGTCAGTATGTGGTGGTATTAGTCAGTAGCAGCTGTATAAATGTAGGGATTTGTCACAGATACAGATGAATGAATGGAAAAGATGGGGTCAGCATGTCGTGTCTCACTGGTTCTATATTGGTGGGCCCCAAGGATCATTTCCTCTGGTGGGCCCCAGGTGCCCCAGTCCAACACTGGGGGTGCTATCCCAGGAAGCAGAGAGAAGGATCACAGTGGATGAGGCAGCCTGGAAGCTCCTGCCCTCTGTCAGTGTGAGGAGACAGGGACGATTTTACTTAATCAAAAGAGCTATTTCCCATACTGTACTGTCTCCTGGCTGCTGATTACCTATAATTTGCGCAAAATCGCAGCATTTTTACCACGATTTTGCGCAAATTAGGGCTAAACAGCAGCCAGGAGACAGTACAGTAAAGAGATGGTGAAGGACCTTGACATGTGACTATGATGTCACCGCAGGTCCTGTATGTACTCTGCACTATGGAGGAGGAAGAAAGAAGATACAGGTGTGTAGGAAGTGGAGGACAATCAGGGGTGCACAGTCTGGGGAGGGGGACAGGGTGACACTTATCTGGGATGGGGGGAGGGAGACACACAAGAGAGTGTCCAGTGTCTAGGGGTCTGGATGTACAGTATTCTATACTTAACCCCTTAATAACTGCTCTCTCCAAATATATATCACATTTATATAGACCTTACCTATCTGCAGGAGTAGGGAAGCTTGGCTCTACAGCTGTTGCAGAACTACAACTCCCATCATGTCTGGACAGCCAAAGTTTTAGCTTTGACTGTCCATGTATGATGGGAGTTGTAGTTTTGCAACAGCTGAAGAGCCAAGGTTCCCTATGCCGATCTATAAAGCACCTGTAAATTTTTCTAAATTATTTCTATTTTGAATCTGGTGATAGAATACCTTACTGGAGGTGACGGAACACCTTACTGGAGGTGACGGGATACCTTACTGGAGGTGACGGGATACCTTACTGGAGGTGACGGAACACCTTACTGGAGGTGACGGGATACCTTACTGGAGGTGACGGGATACCTTACTGGAGGTGATGGAATACCTTACTGGAGGTGACGGGATACCTTACTGGAGGTGACGGGATATCTTACTGGAGGTGACGGGATACCTTACTGGAGGTGACGGGATACCTTACCGGAGGTGACGGGATACCTTACTGGAGGTGACGGGATACCTTACTGGAGGTGACGGAACACCTTACTGGGGGTGACGGAACACCTTACTGGGGGTGACGGAACACCTTACTGGAGGCGACGGGATACCTTACTGGAGGTGTTACTGCTGTTGTCTCCGCTGCTGAGTGGAGTTGATGGAACCTCAGGAAATCCTAGGTTCTATAGAACTCGAACATTCACGAACCTGCCGCATTAGATTGCTGATGCCTTACCGGTCCGTGGGGAAGGAGGAGACTGCCCGGGTACCAACTGGAATTCCGGGATTCACCCTAGGTAATAGCCGGGCACTCTCCCCCTTCCCCACGGACCAGGAAGGCATCCGCAATCTAATGCGGCAGGTTTGTGAATGTTCGAGTTCTATCAAACCTAGGATTTCCCGAAGTTTGATCAAGTCTACTGCTGAGCGTACCTGTGCATTAGGAGACGGCACCACATAATCACATTACACTGGGTGTCACACTGGAGATAGATCAGGAAGCTTTGCCTCCTAATCCACAGGTACAGACAGCAGGGAGCAAAGACAAGAGCGCCTCCTCAGGTACAGACAGCAGGGAGCAGAGACAACGGTGCCTCCTCAGGTACAGACAGCAGGGAGCGGAGACAACGGTGCCTCCTCAGGTACAGACAGAAGGGAGCGGAGACAACGGCGCCTCCTCAGGTACAGACAGCAGGGAGTGAAGGCAACGGCATCTCCTCAGGTACAGACAGCAGGGAGCCGAGACAACGGCCCCTCCACAGGTACAGACAGCAGGGAGCGGAGACAACGGCGCCTCCTCAGGTACAGACAGCAGGGAGCGGAGACAACGGCGCCTCCTCAGGTACAGACAGCAGGGAGCGGAGACAACGCAGCCTCCTCGGGTACCGACAGCAGGGAGCGGAGACAACGGCGCCTCCGTTAAGGTACTTAGGGACCAAATTTTTAATGGGAACATTCCAGGTACACAGTAAATATGACATTATGTATCTTATATTGTGAACACCACACTAGTGCTGCCAGTAGAGATGACCAAATCGCTCATCTAAACAATCGCTCACCTAAACTTCATTAAGAAGAAAAAAAAAAATAAAAAATATATATATATATATATATATATGTACACATGGGCACCCCTGTGCTTACTGTGCATACAAGGGTGGGGGTGGGGCCAAATTTAATCTTTGCCCCGAGTGCAGGAGAGCCTAGCTACACCTCTGAGCAAGCCTGAAGAGATGAGTCTTAGGGGCACATTTGAAGCTGTGAGTGTTGGGTATAACTCTGAGGTCTTTGCGTAGGGCGTTCCAGAGAACTGGTGCAGAACGAGAGAAGGGAAGGGAAGAGATGTATGGAGGGGCAGAATTGTGGAGAGCTTTGTGGGTGAGGGTGAGGAGTTTAAAATGAATTCTGGATTCTGAATCCGCGTCTGTGCTGGTGGTGAAACCTTCATTTCTCTAGATGTAGAGGACGCCCCCCTTGCCATGGTTACAGGCCTACGTGTAAGAAGATCACTAGAAAGATTTGTACATTGAATATAGACTATGGGGGAGATTTATCAAAGGGTGTAAAATTTAGAATGGTGCAAACTGCCCACAGCAACCAATCACAGTTCCTCTTTCCTTTCAGCACTGCCTAAAGCTGAGCTGTGATTGGTTGCTGTGGGTAGTTTGCACCAGTCTAAATTTTGCACCCTTTGATAAATCTCCCCCTATATTTGTACATTGTGATCGCTGCTAAGGCATCTTTTTTTTAAACTGCAGATATTCCCAGGTTGTCTGTGCTATAAAGTGGCCTTGTAATAAGGTATACAGTGGTCCCTCAACGTAATTTGAGACCAGACTCAACATACAATACTACAGACAGTCAGGATCTGCTGCACATGTGAATAACTAGATGATCGACCAATATAAGTGGCCATGTTACTAATAAAATCCCAGTAATACTGAAGTGCATGCAGTGATTGGCAGTCTAGTATCTCCTCTCTATTGTAGAGTGTGATGTCCTGCACTGCTGGTTACCTGCACCAGGATGAGTTGCTCATTTTGGCGTCAGCCGAGGGCGGCTTTATTTTCTTTTTCTGGGATCTTTTGTGATGTGTAGAGGACCCTGAAAACGCTCCGGTCCCCTACATAGAAAGTAATTTACAGTCTCAAGTATCTCTTTCTGATTGTTGTATGTAAGTACTTGCTTTATTAATATTAATTAATTATTTTCCTTTAAATCCTTAATTTATACTCAGGACCAGGACAAAGGGTAGGCAGGGGTAGGCGATGGCCTAGAGTGCCATCTTGTGGTGCATGGAGAGGGGGAGCTATTTTCACCTTTTTTCCCCTACACCTTTTGATACTCCACTGCCCCTCTGCATTCACATACCACCTCCAGCTACTGCAACGCCATCACTGTGCCCTCTTATGTGGAGCAAGATAAAAGAGATCCAGGAGTGACAGTGGCACAGAAACAAGCTGTACAACTGGAGGGGGTGGGGGATCTATTGTTGGGCCCAGGGGAGAGAGATGTAACGCCTGGAGTAGTGGATCCACTGGACCGTCACCAGCGATGGCACTAACCTCACCAGGGAGCGGAGTCTAAGGGGCCGCTGGTATTCACCAGAGCCCGCTGCAAGGCGGGATGGACTTGCTGCGGCAGGCGACCCCCAGGTCGCTACCCCTGGCTTGGTTGCTAGTGACGGCAGGCGAGGCGTGGCAGGAGCAGTAGGCAGGAGATGGTGCAGGCAGAGGTCTGTAGGCGTAACCGCAGGTGACAGGCTGAACACAGGAGCAATGGAGTGACAGGGGAGCAGGAACCAGGAACAAGGACTAGGGACCAGGTAGCGGATAGGTATCAGGAACAAGGACTTGGGACCAGGTAGCGGATAGGAAACAGGAACAACAGGGGGCTGGGCCAAACGCTATGGGAAGCATGTAGAGGCTCCAACCCAAGGGACAGGGCATGCTGGGATTTATAGGGAGTGATAGGTGCAATTAACCAATTAAGGGCGGACTGGCCCTTTAAATCTGAGACAGCCGGCGCGCGCGCGCCTTAGGAGGTGGGGACGCGCGCGCCGGCCGGCACAGACGGAGACAGGAGCGGAGGAGAGGTGAGGCGCCCCCAGGGGCCGAACTAGCAGCAGCGCCGGGTCCCTGCACAAGGACGCCGGCGGCTGCATGGGGCAGGAGGAGGTCGCGGCGGTGGCCCGGAACACGGGACGCCGCCGCGGCCGTGACAAGAGAATGACATAGCACTGTGTCGTGAAGTTTAATGCTTAGGCTGTAACATTTCACTCTCCTTCATGCTGGATGCTCTGCTGCCTCTTCATTGTGGGGCACAGGGGCACCTTAAACCTATGGGGGCACAGAGGGGTGTAACTACTATATAGGGGTACAGGGGACCTAACTACTGTAGGAGTGTGGTTGCCTATAATGTTTCTCACAGTCGGGGGAAGACCTCAAGGTGGTCCAGGCTAGAAAAAATGATCAGAGAATGATGCCCCCTGTGAGTCACTGGATGTAACTGCACTCTGTTATAGGGTTGTTATGATAGTGGCCATGGGGTGGAGGTATTATGTAATTGTATAATTGGTGATAGCTTTCTATTTTGTTCAAAGCAGTTTTGAGGCACTGTGTGGTGGTAAGAGTGTTATAACTATGCATGTATTGGGGTTCCTAATACAGTGTGGAGGCACTTTGTGAACATTATACAGGGTGTAGATCAACGATTCTGATAACGCTGGGTTTGGGAGGGAGGGTGGTGGTGGTAAGGGGGGGCGTCATTTGAATTCTCTGCCTAGGGCACCAAAACTCCTTGTCCCGGCCCTGTTTATACTTATTTTTGGATGATATTATGGAGGCTTCAGAACCAATTACCAGTTTTTCAGTGTTGTATTGGTCTCAACATACAATGGTTGTCCTGGAACCGATTAATATTGTATGTTCACGTACCACTGTATGTGGGAGGGACAACACAGGAGTTACGCAAACACGTCCAGAAACATTTTTTTACAATTACTCTGGCAGAGAGAGACGCCAGGCAGGCTAAGACTGTCACCTCAGTAGCTGCTCATTTTTTATAGATATACAGTGGTTCATCTCTCAAAATACAGGTGACTGGTCTGGAAAAGATCAGGCCTGGTATTTGCTCTGGTGATGTAACAAGTCATAACATGTTAAGATGTAACATGTTAAGAAAATAATCACTTTGGATTTTTACCTTGAATTCAGTAATTCCTTTTGGCCTAAAAGAAGAACTTTTGTTCACAGGTTTCCTGGGATAATAACTTCAGCAAATAGATTTCAGGTGTTTTAACTGTAATACAAGATGTAATTTTTTTACAGCTTTTGCACTTTGTTTCTGTTTGCTCTTTTCACATTTTTTTTTATTTTACTTTGGATTTTTTTTTTCTTTCTTCCCTTTACGCACCACTTATAGTAAGTGTGTGTCTTACTTATGGTCCCTAATAGTGTAGTTCTTTCAGCGGAAGTGAAGGTCTTGGAAAAAAATTCACACGTTTTAGTCTTCTCTGGCGAATCTGTCTGGGTAAGTATTGCCCCAGTTCCTACAGAGGAGGCGTCCACCTCCAGGGAGAAAGGCCTGGCCGGTTTTGTGTGAGGTGATATTAGGCAAAAAAGCGGACTTCAACTTGGAAAAAAGCTTCTTCAGCTTCTGGTGGCCAGCGCTTGGAATTGGAGTTCTTCTTTGTAAAGCCACAGTCGGTGGGATCAAGGATAAAAGTGTGGAATCAATTGCCAATAATAGTTGGAAAACCCCAGGAAGCATTGTATGGCCCAAAGGCCCACCAGACAAGGCCATGGAAGAATTGCCAAAAGCTTAGCAACTTGGCATAGAGGCGGTTGGTTCCTAAGTGTTTTATTAATTGACACAGGGCCGGCTCCCGGTTTTTGAGGGCCCTTGGGCGTGTTAAGGTTAAATTTATATGTTGACCTCTCTCTATGGAGAGAAGCCAAAAACCCAGGTAAAGGATGGTTTTTTAATTATATCTAGAGGTGGAACCTGCAGTGTTCCCACTCGTTACTTATACGTCATGGACACAGATAAGACAATGTATCATGATTATAAGCCTGGAGAAAATGGCCCAAGTTTTATTATGGTCATCACATTTTATAGACAGATAAAATATAGGGTGGTAACAAATGCTAATAAGACATAGATGAGGCGGTGCTAGTGATTTAGATATTCAGTCATGCGCAATGGCATCTATATTAGTATTCATTATTATTATTCAAAAAGGTTAGAACAATACATTCTGTGCAATGATACTTTCACATTATTCCCACTGTAACAGACAGGCAGCTTTCCTCTGAGAACGGCCTTGAACGCTGATAAACATGTCTCTGAGGGAAATAGTTCTTGAGACAAAACATTCTTTCTAGTGTCATGTCAGAAGTTTTCCAAGGTAAGAAATGGTCCAACTATAAGTTAACCCTATCAGGGACTCTCTAATGTGCTGGAGCTTCTGAGCTTCTGAGGCGTATATATATGTAGTCATACAGGTACGGTGCAGGTAGGTAAAATCGTATCGCTGGCCTTATCATTCCCCCATTTGACATCCGTGGACCATGGATATGGTTCATCACTGGTGGTTGGGTCGTAGCCTGAGGTTTTAAGGACTCTACTCTCAGCCGCAGGTTGATCAAGGGACCACAGGTGAAAACATCCTCCAAGTACTAGTACAGCATCCAACCTCCAGAAATGTCCAGGCGGCACAGATTCAAGAGAACCGATAAGAGAAAGAAAGCATAGTAACGTTAGTCTCTTATATGAGGGTGAAGCTTCTTCCTGTTTGTCGAGGTTTTACACGAGAGAAAATACACATGAACACTTTTACTGAAAAACAGATCAGTATTATGCATAAGACCACTTGGAAGAGACCCTGAAGGACTCCCATTAGTTTATGGGCATCACCATAGGATAGACAAAAATAGTACCATACGTTTTATTGAAAGTTAAAGATAGCGGAACAAACTTACAGCAGATGAGGTAGGAAGATCTGCAATAACCGAAAGAAAATACTAAACAATGGGTGAGTCTGTACAGTATACATCAATATACAGCTTAGTTACAACAAAACAAATAAAAGCTTATTATCAATACCCAAACTAATATATGTATATGACAAATACCTCTCCGGATTTTATCAAAATAACCAAACCTTATTGTCTCATCACTCCTGTCCCTAAGATTTGTCCCTAATCTTGACTACAGATGTAGCCCCCTTCTCTAGGTCCCTTTACCGTAGGACTGCTTTAAAGGTAAGACAATCCTCCGTCCCGAACCTAACTAGTCTCCTGTCACTCCTACGTCTCCCTGTGACACTGAGTGATCAGACAATAAGTTCTTCACTGTATATAACAGACGTGACTCTATCACAAGGACTCTACCACTTAGGCATCATGTGGGTATTGGAAAGTCACAACAACTAACTTTAAAAAGTTTCTGAAAATAAAAAGTTTTGATGTGAGCAAATCTTTTCTCATAGCAAAAGCAAAATGAAAAGTTGATTGATACATAAACCAAAAACAGCATAACAGGTAAATGCAATAAAATCTCCACAATGTGACCTACTATGTAACCACTAGATTCACTTATAATAACCAATTAGTGAATTCACAATCTTCAGTAAGGGATTCTCAGAATTTCCACTTCTTTTTAGTCTTTTTACTTCATTTTGTACCTAGAAAACGTCTTTATGATTAGATCACACAGGACTAATGACTGGTCGCATGGTCACATTTCTTCCTGTACATAATCATATAGTATAATACATACACCAATAATATGAAGTAACTGGGCGCTTATTACCGATATAATATTTGGATCCTACTGAATTGTCTCTTGTCTGACTGAGATCATCATATATTACACATAAGATAACCACCATAGAAATAAAAGCAAAGTGTAAACGATACATCACCTAAAGTTTCAAAGCCTTTTTATGAGAATAATATATCATATGATCCTTTTTGTAATAGTAGCATTGGTATGGATCCTTTATCCTTAAACCCATCTTTTGACTGACAGGCCTCTTTACAGACACTTGGACTCTTGGCCTCAGTTATATCGCTTCTTTTAAGGCCACTAGTGTCACCTCAGACATTGGCTTTGTTCTCTCCCATAGTTTTGTCTGACCTGTAAAGAAGACACCAGTACAGACAAGGACATACCTATATAGGCCACCTGTTAGGACATACCTATATAGACCACCTGTGGCAGCTGGATGACGTCCACTTACATTCCCTGAAACAGGCAGGAAGATGACGACTATGCAGACAGGCACTTTACGGTGTTACTTAGCCGCCCAATGTGAGGATACTACACCACATTACACATGGCTTCCTTCTGCTGGTTTTGTCAGATAACCTACAGTGGGATACAAGGCAGGCGGCAAACACAGTTACTTACTGTCTGACGCCATCTTTACCCTGTACCTCCTCTCCATCCGCTGGTCTCACAGCTTGTCGCTGATCGTTTCTGGAAAAGACTTAAAAACAAACAGATCTACATCTCCCCTCCACCTGTACACTATGTACGGTTACCTCAGGAAGAGACTGGAAACATCTCTTCATTCCCTTGTACGCTTTGTACAGTTACCTTGGGAAGAGCACAGAAACCACCGCATCACCAGCTTCATCCATCACCCTTTTTGGCATCAGGGTTTGTCTGCGTGAACGTTGCGTCAGCCGCTCTATGGCAGCTTTTCTTCTTCTTTGAACAGTTTTTTTTTTTTTTTTTTTTCTACAAGTGTTTTTGGTAAGCCCAGGGACCAAACAAATCTCTAATTTGCCAATTAACCCATAATGGTGGGCTTCATATAGACATCTGCACAGTTACCTTCAACCATCCTACATGTCTCAGTGATTGTCCTCACCTCCAGCTTATAGCAGGAGCGGTTTCTGCAGTGGAACGTCACTCTGCATGGCGGTCACCATATATCCTTGCGTCTTGTGTCATCCATCTTTGAAAAGTCTGAGATAATCTACAATGAAAACTTTTAAACTTTCATTAATATTTGGGCTTTCAATTACATTTTCATCTTTCACAATTTAAAATATCAAACACAATAAGTAATAAAAACATCCTTATTCAAAAATAAAAAATTTGTACGGTGTTTAAAATGTTTTTTTTTTTTTTTTTTTTAAAAATGGGCTACTCCCATTTCCATTCACCTCTATCCCCTCCCCCATTTGAATCTACATCAAGAGGCAACAGAGATGCTAGATTCAATGCACTTAACACAAAATATATATATATTGGGGGGGCATAAGGAGTGCAGACTGGAGCCATGGACATGGGTTTGGTTTTTACTAGGGATAAAAGTACATATATATTCATGAGCTAAGTTTGCTATAATCATCACAAAACTGTTAACCCTAAAAATAAAAACATTAAAAAAATAATTAAACATTGTACACTCGTCCCATATTAAACTTCTTTTGATAAAAAAATTAAATAAATCCACTGAAATGAATATTCCTTCAATACGCTGCTCTTATCAGTAAGCAGAACGCTCTGAGCTTCACTTCTAACCTTGAGCAGTGAGCAGTAAAATCATAGATACAAGAGTTAAAACTTCTTGGAAGTTTTTATTTTATTTTTTTTCTAACATCCTTGAAGTTACAGAAGATATCAGCGCTGTGCTCTTATGCACCAGACTGTAACCTTGGACAGTGGCACACATACTTATAACTTAGTAGGAAAAAAAAACAATTTGCGTAGAACTTATTAGGATAGATGTGTACACATATGTACACATATATATATATAAACACTTGTTAAATAAAGTTACATAGAAATATATATATTTTACTGTAGTAAACTACTTCTTCTTTGAAATATCATACGTTGGGGACACACACTTAAAGAAAATCTGCTTACAATATATATTGGGATACATATATATACCTACAACATACTTTTTAAATAAATGTGTAAGTTACAGTAATAAGTTACTACAGGCTCCTTATACCATTGGGTTCTTAATAAGTGCACAAAATTCTGCGTTTGATCTTTACCAATTATCACTTTTCTCTTGACATTCCTAATAAAACGTACTTTTTCTCTCTGACTCCTACTGACACTTCCGTATAACAATCTTATACACTAACAGGTCTACTAGACCCAGCTCCTTCAAACAGTCTCATTGCTTTTCCTTTCAACAAACCTTTGTCTAACTTTCTTCACCATCAGGTAATAATATTCATTAATAAATGTGCAAAACAGTTGTTAGACTCTATCGGAGAGTCCTGTGCCCGCCCCCTCAGTGACACTAAGCAATATGGGCGGAGGACAGAAATGCCAGGAGTTAAAATGGCCTCCGGACTAGATAACCGGATATAGGGGTGTTGGCTTAGGGCATGGTTTTGAGACGTCACAATTATAATACAGACGTGGATGATATGTGGGAGTGGTTGGCTTTCAGTCGCCATCTTTGAGGGCTGATTACAGAAAAGTGGCGTACACAAATAAGCAAATGTTCCACGGTCGGGACAACAGAAAATGATCAACATTTTTTTAACACGTAACATACTTCTAAAGGGGAACACCAGCTTAGTAAAACTGGCTGAAATACAGTATAATGTAGGAGCGTACATTACATTACACTAACAGCTCTGATTCTTTTTCCTAATGCTGCTTGCATGTGATCTGCAGCCCTCAGAGCTGGTTGATGGCCTTGTACAAAACATAACAAATAACACACACAAAAAACTTTGTATGCTGCTTCACTACGCAGCATTAATTAACCTCTTTTCAGCTCTCTCAGTACTGTATCTAGCAATGAGCTGGACTGTTCTCCTTGTCTGAGTACGTGGCATTGTACTTAGACACTTATATGGCACTGTACACTATTTGAGGTTAGGCTGCCCACCTCCACAAAGGCATTGGTCTTACAATCAGGTCAGGGGCACTTTAAATCAAAGTAACTACTTCAACAGCTGACCAAGGGGAAGATTCCTGCAGAACAAAGGGTCTATACGCCACCATTGGACGTAGGTTGGCTTTTCGCAGGATCTGGGGTTTGTATACAGATATAAACTGGGTACAATGGTGTAACATAATGATGTGGCTTGGGTCTGCCACACACACTACAATATTCTGTCTTATCTAGATATTGTTGGTCACCGGCACATGACATGTCCACCCAGCTGGACCTGTGCTTCCCACCCATTATCCTAAATGTTTTCCTTCTGTCTGACCCTCTGGCTCTCATCTATCTACTCCACACCCTCCCCTCTTAGAACTCTAATCCTTGATTCCCCCTTAGGGATAGTACTTCGATTAACCCCTAAGATTCCTGGAAATTTCAAGGACCCATTTGCCCTGCATGTTACATGTAGGTCTGGTTACCTACCCACAAGGCAAAAATAAGTGTGCACAGGAGTGTAAGGGGTTTCCCAGGTGTTGGTCAGAGAGCCAGAGGTTGGTGGGGCTAAGGCATGTATCTGCCTTCATATCAAACCTCCTAAAGATCTGTTCTAGATCTTGCACTGCATCTTTACATGCCCATCGCTAACTATCTTTCTTAGCTTCACATCAGCTTCACATAAACTTCTTGTGGAGACTGGGAATCCCTTCTTTTAGAGAATAACTGTCTCATCCTTGCTCAGCTAATCCCTAGGTAGCGTATTGGGGAACGAAACCTAAACCTTAGGTTTTAACAAGCACAGCCACTATAGGCCCAGCCGTCACAGTGACACACTATGGCGACGCACTACAGCAACCTACTGTCCCTCGTTGCTAATTCCTCCTAGGGGGCAAGGGGGTAAGTCACAGATCTTCTGACCTGCTCTCTACCACAGTACAAGCACAAATAATGGGATCAATACAAGTATTGTTCCCGCTGCTCGAGACAGATATCACTTATCAGGAACCCGTTCACTCCAAAAGTTATATGCCTACTGTCTGTGACCTCGCAGCTGTTCTCGATGCCATGCTGTATTACAAGGGTTAAGAATTAATCACAGCCTCCCAGTAAGGACGCAGAAGTGAATAAGTTCGGCAATCCCTTTCCTTAATTCAGCATAAATACAGCAACAGCTTATCTCAATCACACAACAGTTTGCGACGGCAATGCAGCACTTTAACCTTGTCCTATCCTGGGTTACAGAGTTCTTTGTCTAACAAATAGACTCAGCTTTACAAACATATATAGAGAACGCAGGTGTGACGGGAATCTGATTAGATCCGTTCCCCTGAGGCGCAGATAGTACGTAAGAAAGGAAAGTCTTTCTTACCTGGCCAGTTATATCTGCGCGTCCGATGACGGATAAATCACCACATCCCGTCAGTCTGCGTTCTAGTTTGCAAGCGGCTGAGTCCCTGCCAAGGGCGCCAAATGTTAAGGTTAAATTTATATGTTGACCTCTCTCTATGGAGAGAAGCCAAAAACCCAGGTAAAGGATGGTTTTTTAATTATATCTAGAGGTGGAACCTGCAGTGTTCCCACTCGTTACTTATACGTCATGGACACAGATAAGACAATGTATCATGATTATAAGCCTGGAGAAAATGGCCCAAGTTTTATTATGGTCATCACATTTTATAGACAGATAAAATATAGGGTGGTAACAAATGCTAATAAGACATAGATGAGGCGGTGCTAGTGATTTAGATATTCAGTCATGCGCAATGGCATCTATATTAGTATTCATTATTATTATTCAAAAAGGTTAGAACAATACATTCTGTGCAATGATACTTTCACATTATTCCCACTGTAACAGACAGGCAGCTTTCCTCTGAGAACGGCCTTGAACGCTGATAAACATGTCTCTGAGGGAAATAGTTCTTGAGACAAAACATTCTTTCTAGTGTCATGTCAGAAGTTTTCCAAGGTAAGAAATGGTCCAACTATAAGTTAACCCTATCAGGGACTCTCTAATGTGCTGGAGCTTCTGAGCTTCTGAGGCGTATATATATGTAGTCATACAGGTACGGTGCAGGTAGGTAAAATCGTATCGCTGGCCTTATCAGGCGACAGAGCCTCAGCGGGCCCCTAATCCATCCACACACTATGCACAATCACTCGAGACACCACTAACACACAAACACACATTACTGACACAGACACTTACTGACACACACGTTACTGACTGACTGACATAGACACTGGCTGACTGACTGAAACACACGCACAGTAATTACAGCTAAGTCTTCTCCCTCTTGCTCTCTGCCAGGCTGGTCTCCACACTGTATCATTAGGTTCAGGACCTTCCAATCATGTGATCAGGTCCTTTATCCTTCTCTCTGCAGGACGCTGGCAGGTCCCGCTCTTTCTCCTGATGTTCAGCGCTCACCCTACATTACAGTGAGCAGGCTGAACATCAGAACACCAGGCCCCTCTCCCTCTCTGGGCCCCTGGAGGTGCTGGGTAAGCCCTGGTAAGTCCTGTGCTGACGCCGGCCCTGACTTGACAAACGGGCCACATGTGATGACAAGTTAGTAGAGTACACAATACTGGAATAAAGAAGGTCACAAAAGATTTCATTAACAATTTTTTGAAAAACGGCTAGGGTGTTGCATAAGCTGAATGGCATTACTAAATATTCAAACTGCCCATACCAAGAATTAAAGGCCGTTTTCCACTCATCACCTTTTCGAATTCTTAACTGATTGTATGTGCTCTGCAGATCCAAGTTAAAGAAGATCCTAGTACCTCGAAGTTGGTCAAAGAGTTCTGAGATAAATGTGTGGTATACCCCCGGTGATGTTGGTCGGAGGAGCGTCCGGTCACTTGCTAGATGTTATAGTGTGACACCACTCCGTTGGTTGATGGCCGAGATACAGCCGGTCCTTGGGATGTTGTCACGTGATGCCAGTGCCTGATGGGCACACAGGTGGGATGGCACTCCTGCTTTTATGTTACAAGGCTGGTTGTACCTTTTTCCCCAGTGGTCAGTGTCCTGCCTGGTTGCTGCCGGATCCCTTGGGCTTATGTCACGGATGGCCAGAGTGTTATAATGACCCTCCCGGATGATAGGACCCGCCACCCACAGAAAGGGGAGAATGTCCCAAGGTTGCGGTGTGTGTGTTGTGTCGGTGGTGGCGAATAATCACAGAGTCTTTGGGATATAGTTGAGTCAGTTTACTAATTGTAAATGTGCAGCAGGTAATACAGGTTAAATAGTATAAGGATTTTTTAGATAACGTCTCTGAAACACACTTGACAAGCTTCTAATAAACACTTGATAATAAAACGACCAGATCTGTAGTAGAAGTGCAATCTAGGATATAGTCGTGTTGGTTGAGTTGTACTGAGTGATACAAGAAGTAGAGTAGCAGAGAGGAGGATGTCGTGAGAGACCACCTTATGCCCACTAGACACGGCTGAATCTCCCTAATGGGTGACCCCAGACCTTGTTACCTAGGATGAGCGGAATGCTGACGGTTCCCTGCTGACACCCACGCTTCGAGATAGAGTTCACAGGCTACTGCAACTTTTTTCCACCCGGATCAGTTCCTGGCTCTTTGGCTCTGTTACGGATACTGTCTTACACTGTGACTTCTCCTTGTTCACGGTGTGGGTTGGGGTTGTTTTTGGCTAGTCCTCTCCTAAGAGGCTTTAACACTGCATAGTGCTGTGTAGTGTTACTAGTAAAGAAGTTTTGAGAGACTAACTGTCTTGCGTCCTTCCCATGCAGGTTACAGACTAAGACTGGCCTTGAGGTAAGGGGACCTGGCAGAGGGCCAGGGCCCAGATAGGGTAACTGTGGAGAGCTATCTGGCTTGTGTCCTTCCTCCACAGCATCCAGATCGAAAAAGCACCGCTCCTCCTCCACCCATGTGACTTATTCCTCTCTAGCATGTAAGGTGCTGGGGGAGAGAATCCTAGAAGGGGTGGAGAGGTTTTTAAACTAGGGATGTGGAGGGAGGACAATGTAGTATGTAATATAGTGGCAGATAGGTTAGAGAGGGGACAGAACATTGAGGAGGAAGGAGAAGGGTCCTGTGGAGGAGGATAAGGAGAAGGGTCCTGTGGGGGGAGGATAAGAGCAGTGGATAGGGAGAAGGGTCCTGTGGGGGGAGGATAAGAGCAGTGGATAGGGAGAAGGGTCCTGTGGGGGGAGGATAAGAGCAGTGGATAGGGAGATCCATATGTTGCGGATGAACAGTGAGGATGATTGTAGCCAACAGCACAGTAATAAATCCTATTTCTTATAATGAAGCGGTTAAACTTGATGGTAATATAAAGTGTATGGTTACTAATGCCAGAAGTCTAGCCAGCAAAATGGGGGAGCTGGAGGCCTGGGTGCTGGAGGAGTCCATTGATGTGGTTGGTGTGACTGAGACATGGCTGGACTCCTCACATGACTGGGCTGTCAATAGTCAGGGATTTACATTGTTCAGAAGGGACCGGGTGGGCAGAAGGGGAGGAGGAGTATGTCTGTATGTCAGAAATTATATTAAAGTGAGTGTAACAGATGCAATAGTGGGAGATGACTGTGATGATGTGGAAGCATTGTGGGTAGAACTACAGAAGGAGGTAAAGAGTGAAAAAATTATTCTTGGTGTAATCTATAGACCCCCCTAACATTACTGAGGGGATAGATGGTCAGTTGAATAGACAAATAGAGCGGGCTGCCTGGGAGGGGACAGTAGTGGTAATGGGGGACTTCAACTACCCAGATATAGATTGGGGTCACGGTTCAGCTAAAACCACAAAGGGGGGGAATTTCTTACCCTCCTGCAGGGCAATTTTCTGGGCCAGTTTGTGGAGGAGCCGACTAGAAGTGATGGCTGCCGGATCTGGTTATTTCTAACAACGCTGAGCTGGTTGGGGATGTCACTGTCCATGAACACCTGGGGAATAGTGACCACAATATTGGGACTTTTAGCTTAAAGCGTAGCTGTCATTTCAGGGTCATTTTTCTGAAAACATTAAATATCAACAGTTCAAGCGAATTTTAAGAAACTCTGTAATAGGTTTTATGTACTAAAAGAGTTTCCTTCTGGATGAAAAAGTAATCTCCCAGCCTCCCCCCTCACATCAGATGAAGCAGGATTTCTGTCTCCATTATGTGGCTATTGAGAGGGGAGGGGCTGTTAGGAGTGACTGAGCACGGAGCAGTCCTGCAAAGCACAACACCCTGCAATCTTCTCTCAGTAAGTTCATAGATAAGCACTGACCTTTCTGACCCCAGAATCCTGCGGTTTAGGTGCCCAGAGAGTCTACAAACAGCTGACCTTCATGTCACCTCTTCCTGCTCCCTCATTTCCCTCAGCCCCTCCCCCCTCCATAGGCTTACAATGGAGAGAACAGAACCCGTCTTCACTGGCTTCTCTGTAATGAAGACATGTTTGCCTGATAATGCACAGATAAGAAGTCAGGGGGGGGGGGGGGAGCTGGGAGATTGCTTCTTGAGGACAGAAGGAGGCTTTTTTGGCTGATGAAACCTATTACAGAGTTTCTTAAAATCGCTTATACTACTGATTTGACAGTTACGCTTTAAAGTGTAGAAAAGAAAAACCTGTCGGGAGGGCAAAAACTCTTCATTTTAAAAGGGACAGTTTTCCTTAGTTAAGGGCTGAACTTCAGGGCATAGACTGGGAGCGGCTGATATCACATACTGATACAGCTAATACATGGGAAATCTGCTAATCCACATTACATAACTGTACTGCCAAATATATTCCTATGGGGAACAAATATAAACAGTTAAAATCAAATCCCACATGGCTTACAACCGAGGTTAGAAGGGCTATAAATGAGAAAAAAGGGACATTCAAAAAATACAAATCAGAGGGGTCAGCTGTATACAGTACAGATCAGAGGGGTCAGCTGTATACAGATCAGAGGGGTCAGCTGTAGCATTTAAACATTACAAAGAAGTCAACAAAACCTGTAAAAATGTAATAAAAGCAGCAAAATTTCACAATGAAAGGCAGGTAGCTATAGATAGCAAAAGAAACCCCCAAAAATTCTTCAAATATATTAATGCCGAAAAAACCAAGGACAGAGCATGTAGGACCCCTAAATAATGGTGACCGGGAGTTAATAACTGGGCATCAGGAGAAAGCTGAGTTACTTAATGGCTTCTTCAGCTCTGCATATACAAAAGAAGAGAATGGAGCTGTTGTGGGCGGGGCCAGTACTGAGGTGGGTGGGGCCAGTGCTTAGGTGTGTGGGGCCAGTGCTGCCAACACATGTAATGTACTGAACTGGTTAACTATAGATATGGTCCAAGATAAATTAAATAAACTCAATGTAACCAAGGCTCCAGGGCCTGATGGATTACACCCCAGAGTTCTTAGGGAACTCAGTTCTGTAATTTCTCTACCCTTGTATGAAATATTCTGTGATTCTTTGCTTACTGGTATTGTGCCGAGGGACTGGCGTAAGGCAAATGTAATGCCGATCTTCAAAAAGGGCTCTCGAACTTCCCCAGGTAACTATAGACCCGTTAGCTTAACGTCCATTGTGGGTAAACTATTTGAGGGGCTTATAAGGGACTAGTTCCAGGAATATATAGTGGCTAATAGTATTATAAGTGATAACCAGCATGGTTTTACTAAGGACAGAAGCTGTCAAACCAACCTGATATGTTTCTATGAAGAGGTAAGTAGAAGCCTGGATGGGGGGCGGCTGTGGATATTGTGTACCTGGATTTTGCAGAAGCGTGTGACACAGTTCCTCATGGACGTCTGATGGGTAAGTTAAAGTCTATCAGTTTGGAAAATTTAATGTGTAACTGGATTGAAAACTGTCTTAATAATCGTACCCAGAGAGTGGAGGTCATTGATTCCTACTCTGAATGGTCCCCGGTAATAAGTGGTGTACCCCAAGGGTCAGTACTCGGCCCTCTTCTGTTTAACTTGTTTATTAATGATACTGAGAATGGAATTAACAGCAATGTTTCTATCTTTGCAGATTACACCAAGCTTTGTAGTACAGTACAGTCTATGGAGGATGTGCAGATGTTACAGGATGTGTAGTACAGTCTATGGAGGATGTGCAGATGTTACAGGCTTTGTAGTACAGTACAGTCTATGGAGGATGTGCAGATGTTACAGGATGTGTAGTACAGTACAGTCTATGGAGGATGTGCAGATGTTACAGGATGTGTAGTACAGTACAGTCTATAGAGGATGTGCAGATGTTACAGGCTTTGTAGTACAGTACAGTCTATGGAGGATGTGCAGATGTTACAGGCTTTGTAGTACAGTACAGTCTATGGAGGATGTGCAGATGTTACAGGCTGTGTAGTACAGTACAGTCTATGGAGGATGTGCAGATGTTACAGGCTTTGTAGTACAGTACAGTCTATGGAGGATGTGCAGATTTTACAGGCTTTGTAGTACATTACAGTCTATGGAGGATGTGCAGATGTTACAGGCTTTGTAGTACAGTCCAGTCTATGGAGGATGTGCAGATGTTACAGGCTTTGTAGTACAGTACAGTCTATGGAGGATGTGCAGATGTTACAGGCTTTGTAGTACAGTACAGTCTATGGAGGATGTGCAGATGTTACAGGATGTGTAGTACAGTACAGTCTATGGAGGATGTGCAGATGTTACAGGCTTTGTAGTACAGTACAGTCTATGGAGGATGTGCAGATGTTACAGGCTTTGTAGTACAGAACAGTCTATGCAGGATGTGCAGATGTTACAGGCTGTGTAGTACAGTACAGTCTATGGAGGAATGTGCAGATGTTACAGGCTGTGTAGTACAGTACAGTCTATGGAGGATGTGCAGATGTTACATGCTTTGTAGTACAGTACAGTCTATGGAGGATGTGCAGATGTTACAGAATGACTTAGACACACTGAGTGTTTGGGCGTCCACTTGGCAAATGAGGTTCAATGTGGATAAATGTAAAGTTATGCACCTGGGTACTAATAACCCACATGCATCATATGTCCTGGGGGGAGTTACTCTGGGAGAGTCACTGATGGAGAAGGATCTGGGTGTACTTGTAGATAATAAACTACAGAACAGTACACAATGTCAGTCAGCCGCTTCTAAGGCCAGCAGGATATTGTCATGCATTAAAACAGCCATGGACTCACGGGACAGGGATATAATATTACCGCTTTATAAAGCTTTGGTGCGGCCTCATCTGGAGTCGCTGTCCAGTTTTGGAACCCGATTCATAAAAAGGACGTTCTAGAGCTGGAGAGGGAACAAAGACGGGCAACTAAACTAATAAGGGGAATGGAGCATCTTAGTTATGAGGAGAGATTAAAAGAATTAAATTTGTTTAGTCTGGAGAAGAGACGTTTAAGGGGAGATATGATTAACTTATTTAAATATATAAATGGCCCTTGCAAGAAATATGGGGAAAAGATGTTCGAGGTAAAACCCCCTCAAAGGACGAGAGGGCACTGCCTCCGCCTGGAGAGACAAGGGGGCGCTGCCTCCGCCTGGAGAGACAAGGGGGCACTGCCTCCACCTGGAGAGACAAGGGGGCACTGCCTCCACCTGGAGAGACAAGGGAGCACTGCCTCCACCCCGAGAGACAAGGGGGCGCTGCCTCCGCCTGGAGAGACAAGGGGGCGCTGCCTCCGCCTGGAGAGACAAGGGGGCGCTGCCTCCACCCCGAGAGACAAGGGGGTGCTGCCTCCGCCTGGAGAGACAAGGGGGCGCTGCCTCCACCCCGAGAGACAAGGGGGTGCTGCCTCCACCCCGAGAGACAAGGGGGTGCTGCCTCCGCCTCGAGAAAAAAAAAAGGTTCAATCTCCGGAGGCGACAATCCTTCTTTTATAGATAGTAATCCACCGATTCCATAATATGAAATTAAGGACAAGGTAGTCTTGAGTATTCAATTGCAAGTGCTTTTGTGCATCATTTATTGTGTAACACTGGTAAACACAGACATATCCCGACGTTTCGGTGAAGGCACCTTTCTCAAGGAGTCCTGGAGGAGCGGATCCGGGTGAGCTGTTGGTTTCCACACTCTCTATGTGGGGGATGAGGCGCCGGATGGCAAGACCAGGCGGTGGTCCGGTGTGGTGCTGGCGGTTCTGCGAGGCTGTGTCGCGGAATGATGCAAGATGTTCCCGATCCTCCAATCAAGGTTTAGGTTGTGGAGTTGAAGCCACGGGAGTCCCAAGAGTAAAGCTGAAGAGGAACAAGGTAACACAGAAAGCGATCTCTTCCTTATACAGGAAGAGATCACCCACTTGAAGGGTCACCGATTCTGTTTGAAACTGGATGGTCTTACTCAGGGACTCCCTCACAACAGAAGAAATTCTCAGAGCTGACTCTTCCAGGTGACCAGCGCATAAGTGAGCAGAGGGAAAGCTGCATAAGGTAACAGAGTCTAAAGGCCCTATTCCACCAACAGATCTGACAACAGATTATCTGCCAAAGATTTGAAGCCAAACCCAGGATTGGATTTGAAAAGAGGAGAGATCTCAGTCTTTCCTTTATGACCTGTTCTCTGTTTATAGTCTGTTCCTGGGTTTGGCTTCAAATCTTTGGCAGATAATCTGTCGTCAGATCTGTTGGTGGAATAGGGCCTTAAGGGGCCACTGGTCTTCACCAGAGCCCACCGCAAGGCAGGCTGGGCTTGCTGCAGCAGACTAGGGGTAGCGACCCAAGTCGCTACCCCTAGTTTGGTTTGCTTTCTGTGGCAGGAAAGCTGCAGAGAGAGCAACATGGACAGGGCATAGTAAGAAACTGCGGCATAGACAGGAACATAGACAGAAAATAATCAGGAATGCGGGCATGGAACACTTAAATAAGGTCGGAACACAGAGGCCAGAACATTGAAAGAAGGCAGAACAGGAAGTGTATATACACAGAGTCACCAATTCTGTACGAAACTAGATGGTCTTGCTCAGGGACTCCCTCACAACAGAAGAAATTCTCAGAGTTTTAGCAAGTCGGACCACTGGGAGACAACATTTCTGCGCCAAGTAGGCATCTAGGAAGTTGCCGGCAGAACTAGAATCCAGGAAAGTGGTGGTCTGATACTGCCTAACTCTAACCGTAACCCATGCTAGCACCTTCCTAGAGAGCAAGACTAATGATAAATGCCACATTAGATGATTCCATAGTGAATTGATTCACCATGAGCTCTATATACATGGTGCACTGCGTCACAAAACCCCTGCACATCTTGGGGTCCCCGTCAAACTTGGACAGAAGCGACAGGCAAAGATTAGATCCAAGGGCAGATGCTGTGGGCAGTGTTGGTGAAGGACACACAGGCAAAGATTGTTGAACAGCAAGGAGTTGCCGCATCATGGCAGACAGTTGCTGCATTTGTTGCTGCATCTGTTGACTCTCACCAAAGCTGGGCAGGCTGAGCTTGCTGCGGCAGATGACCCCCAGGACGCTAGCCCTAGTTTGGTTTGCTTTCTGTGGCAGACAAGCTGCAGAGAGAGCAACGTGCACAGGGCATAGTAAGGAACAGTGGGACAGTGAAAGGACAGGAACATGGGCAGAAATTTATCAGGAATGCGGGCATTGAACACTTAAATAAGGTAGAGACACAGAGGCCAGAACAGGGAAAGAGGGCAGAACAGGAAGTGTATATACAAAGATGTATGCAAGTAGCAGCCAATTAAATTTCACTGAGCTGGAATGTGCTCCAGCTCAGTGAAGAGAAGGAGCAGGGACAGTTAAGAGGGACACTGGAAGGGCCGAGCTGCAGGTGGACCCATGGCCTGACATTAAGGATGCTGCATCTGCCACAATACATTGGAGGCCAGGGGCAGATTTGAAAAATGAGGTAACACGTAGAAAGTGATCTTTTCCTCATACAGGGCACCTACTTGAGTCAGTTCGGTTCCATACAAAACTTAATGGTTTCCCTCAGAGATTCTACCATAACTGAAGAAATGACCAAACACAAGAAAATCCCAGTCCTTTGTGTGCTCACACAAGGAAAGACGCCTGTCCATTATGCAGATTGTATATCAACTGAGGGCAATTAACTTAGAATTAGCAAAAGTTAATATAATTAGCCTATTATCGACTCTGTATGCTTACCACTGTCACTGTGTGGTTACTAAGGTTTTGGTGCTGTGTGACAGGAGAGCTGACCATACAATGCGAGCACCCCCAGGATTCTCTGCTACTGAATGTGGATGTGCAGCAGCTGTAGACATGCACAGTGAAGACTTGTCCCACTCCGTCCTGCTCAGGAATGGTTGACAGTACCAAGACAAGCAACCCGCAAAGGACTGAGACTTTCTGTGTTTGGTCTCATTTTTTGAAAAAATTACCAAATATCAGCATGGAGGGAGCATGGGAGACACCTACTGGCCATAAGTATAACGCTGGGTCAAACATAGAAAACGGAAAAAAAAAAGCGAGTATGTTGTAAAACTGCTTGCAATCACAAGCCTCTTAATTTCTTTCTTTTTTTTTTTTAATTTCCTTCGGTGTCACATTGTACTCTTTGTTGTGTTCCTCAAATCGTTCCTACATAATTTTTCATCTGTTCATTGTGACAGATTATCCCATTGAATGAGGCCGCTGTTACGATGTCTAGTCTGCAATAATTGATTACTACATCCCCCCACCACAGGTGCCATTGAAATAAGGTACTGTCATGTAAGAATACACATAACTTTTAAAATTATTAGTTATATTCTTTCAACAATTGTGTTTAGCTACTCTGTTTTTGTTAAACATTTCTCTATATATCATCTCATTGAATCCTTTCTATATATCATCTACCTTCTTTATGTATATCATCTCACTGTATCTTTTCTGTATATTGGCTACCTTTCTTTTCATGTTTTCCAGGCCTCCAGTTTCCAAGAAATATGCCTGGAAAATTTTTTCTTTCGATAGGTGTTTAGACATGTTTTATGAGTTACCAGATGACACTTGTAGCAATATGTTACATTTCTGTGCTGGATACCGTATAATAGTCTCCAGATGTTCTCCGGTCCCGCCGGGAAAGATAGAGTAACAGTGACGTCCGATAAATGTTGTTTGTGTTGTACATTTTTTCATTATCTAAAGCAATAAAACTGTTTTTGACATGAAAGGTTACTTATCATGAAGGTAAGAGGTAAAAACAGTGAAATCTATTTCAATAGAGAGTGTAGATATTATGTATTTATTCTTTCTTCAGTCTCTAATGGTTACTGTATACGTATTTGCTGACATCTTACCAGCTATGCTGTATGGCATTTTACAGAACAAACAAGCATTGCATGCTGCCAGGGGCGGATTAACTTTACCATAGGCCCCGGGCTGATCACCAAGCCTGGGCCCCCCCACCCCACTGGAACTATGGCGGCACTAGCCTGGCGTTCATAGTACAGGACAGATAATGTCATGATGTCCTGATTTGTGCAAAATTGCCATAAAAAACTGTGATTTTTTGCAAATCATGGCGGAAGTGTAGCCAGGAGACAGTACACCACTGAAAGTAGGTCTTTTTGGCTGGTCATGGGCCCCCCAGGAGCTCAGGGCCCCGGGCTGCCCCTATTATAATCCACTACTGCATGCTGCACTATTGTGTCTATGATCAATTTATGAAGCCTAAAATGAGCTTAAAGTGTCACTGTCACTTCACAAAACTTTTGGCATGTCATAGAGACATGTTAAAAGTTTTGATCGGTCTGGGTCTGAGTGTTCAGACCCGTACCAATCGAAAAATAGAGCCGGGAGGAAACGCGTTGCAGAACATCCTCTCCCGGCTCTGAGTCCTGGGACCAGTAAGACTGATCAGTTGGGCTCAGTAGAGCTCCATTATAAGTCTGACTGATCACGTGCAGCGCGTCTTCTACCGGCTCTATCCCCTGATCTGTATGGGTCTGAACAGTTTTGTGAAGTAACAGTGACACTTTAATGACAGTGACAATTTTGCTTTTCCTTTTTCCTCTTTGCATTCTATGAGCTATAACTCTTTTATTTTCCATCTCTAGGGCTATGTGAGTGCAGTGTCCCAGTACAGGAAAGGTTCTATATATTATAGTACTGGGAAGGGTTAATGGCCACTGCAAAGAGCTCAGCTTATGTTGTGCCCCCCAGTGTTCAAGTTTGGTATTATTCTCTGTGTTCCTCATATTCTCTGATGTACATTGATTTGCATATGTGTCTTTTTTGGCTGGGGTCAGTTGGTCACTCCCCTTCTAGTTGGTTGTTCTCCCTCTACCTTCAAGAGGGAAGGACGTGTTCTCTGCTGCTCCTCAGCAAGGCCGCAACCTAGTGTGTTCCTCTCCACTACCTCAGAGACAGATTCCGGTCCAGTCCTGACCAGTCTCATCCTCAAGATTCTTCTACTTCATATCTGGGTATATTCTCAAGTCGCTACCCTCAGTTTATCACTAACAGCAAGTATTCTCTTCATTATCATTCTACCCAGCATCATTCTCAGGAAACTACTACCCTCATCCTCTGTTAAGATTCCTCTCACCCAAAGTAACACTATCACACTATGGCCTGTTGCAACATCACCCATCTTCTCAGTTATACTCAAGTCTGCCTATCACTGGTTGCATCCAGAGAGACTGTTGCTATTGACAACCTCCGTGTTAATAAACGCACAACTCCCGTCGTTTCTGAACCCTGGCATTGGTCCTAGTTATTGGTGCCTTGACTAAGAGCAACGAAGAATTGTCCTGGGGTCGCGCTTGCTCAAGTTCCTGTGGTCTACCCTGCACCCTCGTGCCAATACCGTGACCATAACATCTAACAGTGGCAGCCCGGGTACCGCTAACATCTACCTCCCCAGCGGGTTACTCCATGAGGGCTTGCTTTTTTTTAAGGAGCAAGTGTACTTACCGTAATGGCGCCTTTTAGTCTATCATAAAATGTATGATGGAACTCCCAAAATATTATTTATGGGATGAAATTGGGAAAAAAATGCAATACCACATTTTGAGAGGGAAGGGGGGGTGTTCTTTGTTATTCTATAGGTCAGTCTGAATACATTATGCATGTTTAATAGCTTTTCTAATATTTTACCATTTTTGAATAGTAAACCTTTTTTTTTGCAAACAGGTATATTGAAAATTGCCCTATTATTTTTTTTCACCTATGGGGCATATTTTTTTGGGCCATGATCTCTAGTTTTTATTAGTACCATATTTGTAGTTATTGCACATATTGATCACTTTTGTTTATTTTTTTAATATCGAATGTATTAAAAAAGCAACACTCCTGGTGTTTTACCACCTTTTATTTATGCCGTTCACCATGCACAGCATTGTGTTATTTTACAGTATATAATATGTTTATTTTATTATTTTTTTTATTTATAAAATGTGTTTTATATATAAAATGGGAAAGCGGGATTTCTGCTTTTACTGAAGGGGCTATGGTATATTTTTTAAAACTTTTTTTTTTTTTTACACTTTTTAAGTTTCTCTATGGGACTATAACATGCGTGCATTTTATTACATACACTAATCATTGCTATGCCATAGCACAGCATTGATCAGTGGATATTTATTCTCTACAAGCCTGGCACTGCAGGCCTAGCTTGTCACTATTAGAATTGAATACTCCAATCTAGAAACGACTACTGCAAGGTGTTAGGGCCCTTTTACACAGAAAGATTATTTGACAGATTATCTGCCAAAGATTTGAAGCCAAAACCAGGAACAGACTATAAACAGAGACCAGGTCATAAAGGAAAGCCTGAGATTTCTCCTCTTTTCAAATCCAGTCCTGGCTTTGGCTTCAAATCTTTGGCAGATAATCTGTCAGATAATCTTTCTGCGTAAAAGGGCCCTTATAACAAATGCACACTAACCTGTATGCACCTGAATAGGATACATTTCCCATGTGCGGTATAGAAAGTTCTGTTGTCCAATTATTTGGTTTGATGTCTCCTATGTCCATGCACTGAATTGCTTGTTCTTGGAGTCCAGGTGTTGATAATGCACAAGACATAAGACATAAGACATAAGATAAGTTAAATAAATGAGGAGAGCGCTCCGGCCGGTGGTGCATACTCACTTACTAGTATAATGCTTTCACAAAATTCAAGTTCGGACCGTAGGTCTTCTGTTTCTTCTTGGCTTCCATAGTGGATGTGACATCATACCCAACTTAAATTCTGTGTAAGCATTATACTGGTGAGTATATTTAGTTTTTTTAAATAATTTACAGAGTTTGCAGTGAAAGCTGTCTGATAGATGGCATCTATTATATAGTCGTAGCTTAGTGTTAGCTTAAAAAATGGCTAACACTAACCCCTTTCCCATTATTACCCCAACACCGCCACAGGGGTACTGGAAAAAGCCGGGTACCAGTAGTCTTGGAGTGTTAAAGAAAAAGAATGGCACTCCTGAACTGGGTGGTAGCAGGTTGGTAATATTAGGCTGGGGAGGCCCAAAATAAATGGCCCTTCCCACTCTGGTATTACTAGGCTGCTGCTGTTTGGTTTTTACCTGGCTGGTTACGGAAAAGACACACTTTCTTTGAAAACTATTTATTGATTAAAAAAAAAAGTGTGTAGGACCCTCCTCTTTTTCAAAACCAGCCATGTAAAACCAAACAGCAGCAATGTAGTAATACCAGGGTGGGAAGGGACATTTATTTTTGGCCTCCCCAGCCTACTAATACTAGCCTGCCACCGTCCATTCCAGGAGTGCCATTCTTTGACACTCCGGAACTTACCTTGCCGAGCTCCAGCGACGTCTGTGTCCAGCTCGGCTCCGGCGGCCGGCCCAGGAGCTCCGCCCGCCTGAGCCGAGTGACGTCACGGAGACCCGACAGCGTCCCTGACAACCAGGGATGCCGTGGTCACGTGACTGCAGGCCGGCACTCAGCTGAGCAGCTTCTATGCAGGCTAAGTGACGGATCGCTCTGCCACTCTGGATTCAGGAGGCCGGACCAATCAGCCTTTGGTCCGGGCTCCTGATCCAGTATAAAAGTGAGTCAGAGCCAGCCTCTAATCGTTGGCTATTAGGTTCATTTCAAATCCCAGCTCCCCTTGTCCTATTCCTGCGCACCCCGTCCTAATTCCTTCCTGCCTGACTTACTCATTGTTCTGACCTCCGCCTGACTTTTGACTATCCTTTGTGTTGCTGATTTTGTATTGCGTTGCCCGTGTGGTTTGACCCGGCTTGTTCCACTATTCTATATTGTGTTTTGTCTGTCCGTATTGTTCTGTGTTTCACTTACGCAAGCGTAGGGAACGCCTTTGTGGTTGTCCGCGACCGTTTAGGGTCGACCGAGGCAAGTAGGTAGGGTCAGTGGGTGGGTTCAGATGCAGGGCCCACTGTCTCTGTCCTGTCTGTGCTTGCCTGTCCTGACAGTAATGAATGGCATCTATTGGGCATCTTCCACTACTAAGCCTGTTAATTAATTAAATAAAAACACACACGCAAAACACCAAGAATTTTTTTTAATAAAAAAAAACACCCCCACACCCTACTTTGACCATTTTATTTACCATTAGAAATCCAAACGAATCCGATGTAACCTCTGGATACAGGTATCTGAAAAAAGAAACACAAAAAAAGCAAAACAAAAACAAACAGTGTGGCCACACCAGCCACTGGGGTTAACAAGTGGGGAGGAGGGGCAAGACACTAAACAGCAAAGTGTGTCTAGCCCCTCCCCCCCACTTTCTAAATCCAGCAAGTAAGGGGTTAAGTGGTCATGCTGCACATCAGGACGCTGGATGCTCAGTGTGCCAGGTCTGACAATGAAGATGTGAGCCATGCAAATGGTATGTATGAAATCCCCCTTCCCCCATAGCAAGCACACTGTGCCGGCCCCAGTGTGGAAGGGGGTCACTTAACCCCCTTGCTTTCTGGCTGGGTGCAGTATGAGCACAGTTTGGCCCCCAAGGAGTTGAGCCCCTAGGAGCCAGACTGTAACTCCTGTGCAAGTAATTTAAAAAAGCACACCCAAAACCATAAGCTTTCTGCTTTTGGGTGAGAGGCCCTGTAGAGCAGGGAATCCCCGCTTTATTAACGGATTTCCTGCCCTAAACCCAAATTCCTTAATCGCTGCAATGCATAGCGATCGCTGCATTTAAGGCAGTGAGTGACAGAATAAGCACCTGTCACTGACTGGGTCTTGATCACTTGTGATGGCAGATGGGGGAAAACCACATTCCTCAGATTATCTGTGCATATAGTCTGCTCTCAGGCAGACGCTATGAAAGATCACCGACACAGCTGATCAATGCTATGCTATGGCATAGCATTCATCAGTCCTAATGGACTTAAATATGCAATATAAAATGTGTAAAAAAAATGTTTACTACATTTAAAAAAAAAAAAAACCTTTAAAAATGCCCCAATAAACATAATTTTAGTACTTTTTCAGTAGTTTTTTTTAATTCTTGCTTGTAACTTGTAGTGGTTAGGAGTTCGTGCCGAGCTTAGGCACGCCTCACCACCGCTACCTCCTCCCTCTTTGCTGCCCGTCACGGCCTCCAGCTTCCTGATGACGTTGCTGGCAAGGGCCACGCACCGATTCACCAGTCTGCGCTTGCGCCTTGGACCCTGCGCCCCAAATCGCGCATGCGCCGTAGTGCAGATGAGCAGTGCAACTGTGGGCATACTGGCAAGTTGCCAGCAACGTCATCAGGAATAAGGAGGCCGGGCAGCAAAGAGGGAGGAGAAAGGCGTGCCTAAGTGCGGCACAAACTCCTCACCACTACAAGTTACAGGCAAGAATAAAAAAGAAAACTACTGCATGGATTACTAAAAGAAAGGTACCGCATACATTAATGGACATGCACCTTAACTGCACTGTCAGCACCTCGGGACCAGCCCAGGTGTTGACAGATTCACTTCAAATTATATATTAGAAAAATAATAATAAAAAGCAATCAAAATTTTTCTTTTACACCAATATTATACAAATAGGAGCCTATTCCATGGAGCCATAATCGGCCCGATTCGGCCCATTATCGTTCCGTGGAATAGGGACAATGATCAGCCGATTATCATATCATTGGGTGATCGTTTAGGTTTAAACCTAAAATCATCAGACACTGACCGCGCAACGCTGCGTGGAATAGCAATGCGCGGCTGGCGACTGACTATTTCACAAGCACCATACATTACCTAAGCATGTTGCAGGTCTTCTCCAGCGCTTCTTCTTCCTCCCGGTCTCGTGCAGCGGCAGCTTCGGTGCGACCTGTCTTAGCTGACAGACCGCTAAGCCAATCACTGCGTTTTAGAAAATGAAACAATAGCCCCCCAGCGTGGATTGGTCCTTAGTCCCTGTCCACAGTAGCCTCACTCCGGTGTAGCTAGCCCAGCATGGCTAGTGCAGGAATACTTCGAAGAAATAATGAGGAATCTACTTGGAACCCCAAAGATGGGTCCGGGCCTCCAGATCAGGCCAAGGAAAGTACTTCAGTAGAGACAATTCTGTTTCTTGGCTTTTTATGCTGTATAAACCAAAACTAACTAGAATACACTGCTCCACACTATACCTAAAGTTCAGGGAGCTATCTGATTGGGGCAGCACACCAGGATCTGTTCTGTGATAGGTTGAAGATACTAAGAAGGGACTAGTGTGAAGTACCCTCTGACAGGGATTGAATCTCAGTCACCTTAACAGACAGTGCCATACAGAGAAAATAGATGCAGACAGTTGCATAGGCAGTTAATCCTTAGTAAACCTTCCTTCAGTTGTGTCACATAGTGCATACAATACAGTGAGACATCTAGTGTTGGGAGTGCACAATGCGGCCTTCAGCTCAGAGCATATATGCAGAATTTTTCCATTAGAATGTCACCGTGAAGCCTTCCCTGCTCTGTTATTTTTCTCATCTACACATTTGAGTCTTAAAAAGTGAAAAGAAAAATGAATCAGTGTCTTTGGAAATTATGTATAATCCCAATTGTCTAGCGGCATCTGTAGCAGCTACAGACCGGGAAGGGCTTTTTTCCCATCTCTTTTTGGAGGGTAGCTGCTTCAAAAAATACATAGTGCATGGTATATGCATTTAGAAGACTATTCTGACATCACAGCTGTCACGTCCGTAGGGGAACAGTGAGCCCTAACTGAACCCAGCCCACTGTCTCTACCTACTTGGACATACTGCCCTAAGTGGCAGACCCCAACTGGACGGCAGTCCCTACGCTGCTAAGTGCAGGGCCAGACAAGGAGAAAAGTCAGCAGTCCAAGTCAAACCAGCCAGGTACGTATAAACCACAAATCAGAACCAAAATCACAGTCAGAAAACAAGCCAGAGGTCAAATCCAAGATAGCAAAACAGTACAAAATCACAATACAAAGGGAATACCGTTTAAACAGGCCAAGGTCAGAAACACTGTCAGGAGCTAGGTACAAAATCAGATAACAAGCCCAAGTCAGGTAACAAATGCAGAGGTCAGGAATACAGGGAGTCAGAACACAGAGTAATGCTGGTGTAGTAAGGCAAGGCAAAACTATCACTGGCAGCTATGGAACCTCAGCTGCTTGTTTAAATGCACCGCCCCTGATTTGCATGAAGCGCCTGGCAGCTCTGTGCTCTGTGCTCCTGCACAGCTTCGCTCCTGCCCCCTACCTCTGATAGGCTGCTTATCTGCAGCATCAGCCGGCTGGGCATGTATGGGAATGTCAGCCTGCCTCTGCCTCTGCAGCACTGCAGAGCAACCAGGTAAATACATGACAACAGCATTATGTTTATGTAGCAGACTTGAATAATGTAGCTTGTGCTTTCCATTGTATTGACATGCTTAGTCAACTACACTTTCAAATATTACAGTTGTGCTCAAACATTTACATACCCTGGCAGAATTTTTGCTTTCTTTTTTCTGAGAATATGAATGATAGCGCAAAAACTTTTCCCCCTCATGGTTAGTGGTCGGGTGATGCCTTTTATTGTCACACTACTGTGTTTTACCTTTTTCAATCATAATGACAACAAAAAACATCCAAATGACCCCAATCAAAAGCTTACATACCACAGTTGTTAATACTGTGTATTGCTCCCTCTAACATCGATGACGGCTTCAAGTCTTTTGTGGTAGTTGTGGATAAGGCTCTTTGTTTTCTCAGATGATAAAGCCTCCCATTCTTCTTGGCAAAAAGCTTCCAGTTCCTGTAAATTCCTGGGCTGTCTTGCATGAACTGTGCACTTGAGATCTCCCCAGAGTGGCCCAATGATATTGAGCTCAGGAGACTCAGATGGCTGCCCCAGAACATTCACTTTGTTCTGCTGTAGCCAATGACAGGTCAATTTGGCCTTGTGTTTTGGATCGTTGTCATGTTGGAGCATCCAAGTTCATCCCATAAGCAGCTTCTGGGCTAATGAGTAAAAAATCTGCCTCCATTATTTGCCGATAATGTGTTACATTCATCTTTCCTTCAACTTTGACCAGGTTGCCTGTGCCTTTGTAGCTCACACATCCCCAAAACATCAGTGACCCTCCTCCATTTTTTACAGTAGGAATAGTGTTCCTTTCATCATACACCTTGTTTACACCTCTCCAAATGTAATGTTTACGGTTGTGGTCAAAAAGTTTGATTTTGGTCTCATCATTCCAAATTACCTTTTTCTAGAAGTGTTGAGGCCTGTGTCTCTGTGCTGTTTGGTGTATTGTAGATTAGATACTTTGTGGCATTTGAGCAGTAATGGCTTTCTTCTGGTGACTCTACCATGCAAACCATTTTTTACAGTGCCTCTTTATTGTGCATCCTGAAACCGCCACACCGCTAGTTTTCAGAAAGTCCTGCTATTTCTGGGTTTTTCTTTGCATCCCAAGCAATTTTCCTGGCAGTTGTAGCTAAAATTTTTGTCAATTTCTGTCAACTTCTGTGCATGTTATTAGGCCAAAATCTCCAGGGTATGTGAACTTTTGATCAGGGTCATTTATATTATTTTGGTTGTTATGATTGACCTGTCATTGGCTACATCAGAACAAAGTGAAGGTTTTGGAAAGGCCATCTCAGTCTCCTGGCCTAAATATTGAGCCACTCTGGGGAGCCACTCCAGCTCCCAGTTCATGCAAGACAGCACCGGAACTTACAGGAACTGGAGGCTTTTTGCCAAGAAGAATGGACAGCTTTACCATCTAAGAAAATAAAAAGCCTCATTCACAACTACCACAAAAGACTTCAAGCTGTCATTGATCTTAGAGGGGCAATACACACTATTAAGAACTGGGGTATGTAACCTTTTGATCGGGGTCATTTGGATGTTTTTGTGGTCATTATGATTTAACCCTTTGAGGACCAGGCCCAAAATGACCCAGTGGAACGCGCAAATTTTCATTTTTGTGTTTTCGCTTTTCCCTCCTCCCCTTCTAAGAGCTCCAGCACTTTCAGTTTTGTATCTACAGGCCATGTGGGGGCTTGTTTTTTACAGGAGTAGTTGTACTTTGTAATGGCGTCTTTCATTCTACCATAACATGTATGATGGAACCCCACAAATATTATTTATAAAGATATAAATTGATGAAATTATAAAAAAGAATGCAATATGGTAACTTTTGAGGGGTTCCTGTGTCTACGTAATGCACTTTATGGTAAAAGCGACTTGATAACATTATTCTATAGGTCAGTCTGAACACAACCATATGCAGGTTACACAGATTCTCTAATGTTATATATTTTTTTTATTAAATACTTTTTTTTTGCAATGATTTATTAATAAAATGGGCCTATTGTGACGCTTATAACGGTTTTAGTTTTTCACCTACAGAGCTGTATGGGGTGTCATTTTTTGCGCAATGATTACTAGCTTTTATTAATACCATATTTGTGTAGCTTGGACGTTTTGATCACTTTTTAATAATTTTTTTTATATATAATGTAACAAAAAAAAAATCAGTAATCCTAGCACTTTTTTCGCGCTTTTCGTTTAAGCCGTTCGCCTTTTACGATGACGATTGTTATATTTCAATAGATTGGACAATTACGCATGCTACGGTATATAATATGTTTATTTATTTTTATATGGGGGCTGATTTTAACTTTTATTGGGGGAGGGGCTTTGGGGTACTTAATTTTTACACATTTTAAGTCCCGGACTTTCACCTGCAATCATTAGATTGCAAACACTATACAATGCTATGCCTATGATATAGCACTGATTAGTGTTATAGGCGTTCTACTCATTGAGGCTGCCTGTGGCAGGCTTAATGAGCAGAAAGCTGATCGGACTGCACGGAGGAAGGTAAGAGACCTCCGGCGGTCCGATACAGCAATTGGGACCCCCACATTCACACTGCGGGGGTCCTGATCGGAAAGTGACAAGGGACTGCCCCGTCACTTACACTTAAACGCTGCAGTCGTGCGTTTAAGGGGTTAATGACAAGCTGCAGCACGATTGCTGCAGCTTGTCATTAATGGTGAGGGCCGAGCTGCTCACTGCAGCCGACCCCCACCTCCTATGAAGCTTCATAGCTCAGGGTCATCTGGGGACAGTCACCTAGGGTGTACCGGTACGTCCTTGGTCGCCTAGGGGTTACAAAGAGAGAACACAGTAGTTTGACAATAAATGGCTTCACCCAGGGCCGTCTTAACAGCATTATGGGCCCCTGTGCAGAGGTGCGATTTGGCCCCCAGCCCCCCCTGGCCGCCACCATCAAAACCCCCCCCATCTATGCAATCCCGCCCCTAGCCAGTACAATTACTTACAATAAAAAATACAAATTATTGTTAACATAAACTTTAATTCACAAAACAGTCTCTCAGCAGTACAGCACACATAGCATACCCCAGCACACATACCCCATTACACATAGCATAGCACAGCACACATACCCCAGCACACATAGCATAGCACAGCACACATACCCCAGCACACATAGCATAGGACAGCACACATAGCATAGCACAGCACACATACTACATTACACATAGCATAGCACAGCACACATACCCCAGCACACATAGCATAGCACAGCACACATACCCCAGCACACATAGCATAGGACAGCACACATAGCATAGCACAGCACACATACCCCATTACACATAGCATAGCACAGCACACATAGCATAGCACAGCACACATACCCCATTACACATAGCATAGCACAGCACACATACCCCATTACACATAGCATAGCACAGCACACATAGCACAGCACACATACCCCATTACATATAGCATAGCACAGCACACATACCCCATTACACATAGCATAGCACAGCACACATACCCCAGCACACATAGCATAGCACAGCACACATACCCCATTACACATAGCATAGCACAGCACACATACCCCAGCACACATAGCACAGCACACATACCCCAGCACACATAGCACAGCACACATACCCCAGCACAGCACACATACCCCATTACACATAGCATAGCACAGCACACATACCCCAGCACATATAGCATGGCACAGCACACATACCCCATTACACATAGCATACCCCAGCGCACATAGCCCATTACACACAGCACACATACCCTATTACACATAGCACAGCACACATACCCCATTAACATAGCACAGCACACATACCCCATTACACACAGCACACATACCCCATTACACACAGCCCACAAAGCCCATTACACACAGCACACAAAGCCCATTACACACAGCACACACTCCTTACTTCATAGCACAGCACACTCAGCAGAGAACACTTACCCCATTGCATACTCAAGAACACTCCCACTCTGATGCTCTATCCCGGGTGAGGGCTCGGGGGGAGGGGTTGTTCTACTGCGTTCTCCGAGGGGGGGGGGGGGGAGTGCAGGCCACTCTACTGCCCGGGTGGGGGTGAGCTGACTTCAGCAGCTGTGCAGGTGCACGTGCACTGCACAGGTCCTGTGTGCCGGGGCTAGGAGGTCGGGAGGCGGCTGTGAGGCCACCAAACTCTAGCTGCTCACTTAGGCACCGAGGAAATTGCAGAGCGTGCGTGCGTACCTCAATGTAGCCAGCCGCAGCCTGCTTGCTTTAATTGATTAGGGGACGTTTGGCTGCAGAGATCTTTATAAGCAGCCCCAGGCCCCTGTTTAAAAACCTTGCCTGGCAGGGAGCAGCGGCCGCAGCTGGCCCCTCTCCTCCTCGGGGCACCGGCTGCACATGCGATAGGTCTGCCACTGGGGCAGGGGCCCCCTAGGATGCAAGGGCCCCCGGGCAGCTGCCTACCATGCCCAATGGGTAAGACGGCCCTGGCTTCACCCGACCACTAACCATGAGTGGGAAAAAAGTGTTTGTGTAATCATTCATATTTTCTGAAAAAAGAACAAGAAAGCAAAAATTCTGCTGCTGTATGTAAACTTTTGAGCACAACTGTATAATTGTAAGAGAAGTAAAGCAGTCAGATGTATGGTAATAAGAAATTCTTCCATCATATGTCTGACTAATAGACATTTATGACCATATAAGTAGTATACATTAGGAGTATAATAGCATAATTAACTGGTGCATTCCCCATCTAAAGTGAGAAGAACCTCTTTACATATTGCAGACAAGGCTTACTTTTACATGAATTTAGTTGTAGGTAAAAGTTTCATAATCCTTTGTTATGTGAACCCAGGAGGAAAAAGTGTTTCCATGCCTCTGGTTATAAAAGCAAATCTGCCCATTAAGACACAATTGAACTTTTCGTTTTAGATGTGGAGAGATGCCAAGGTCGCCTTGTCTCATAGCAGAACAGGTTATTCCTCACTTATGAAGAGGGAAGCTAATGTTAGCTGACAATAAATAGCCAAAGGAACAACTAAGAACTAGGGCATACTCTATATTAAGAATCTTTAAAAAAAAAAAAAACACCAAGCACATAGCAATGTTTGGATACAGGCCCACCACATACCCATTGTTTGGAGTTTCCCATTCCAAATAAAGATATTTTTTATCTGAAATTCTCTAGCCTGAGGAACTTCATTTTAATTAAATGTGAATTGTGCCAGGTGTACAAAATGCCATCTGCGCCATCTGTGATTAAAGGGGTAATGAAAAAAAATTCAACTAGTTTTAAAAAGTTATACAGGTTTGTAAGTTTCTTCTATTTAAAAATCTCAAGTCTTCCACTACTTATCAGTAGTTATGAGCGGATCCATGAATATTTGGTTTGATTTGACCGATTTGTTCGAAAAAAAGTTTGATGATCGAAAGAGCGACTAGGAGATAAGTGGTGGACTGAAGCCCATCAGAGTCTAGTGGAAGAGGTGGTAGACACGAAACCCCAGACAACCAGTGGCCTGCAACTGGTTTGTCGGCTTCTACAGGCCACTGCACCCATGGCACACCAAAGCCAGCTCAGAGGAGCTTACTGGCATGGCATATCCACCGACTAAGTGCTGGCGACAAGACACGGGTGGGTCATAGGTTTTGTTGCCAGGGAGTGGTAGGTCTGTAAAATAAAGTAAAAAGAGGTTAACAAATGAGGTAAAGATTGATAACAACTGCAGTAGGGATAATACTAAATGTTGATATATAACATTTAGTAGACACACTCCTTTTTATAGGTTCAAACATTTTTTTCCAAATGGGTGCTCATTTCAAAACCATTCCTCCTTAGAGACATCTTCTGTTTCAAACAAATGCTTTCCAGCTTTAATATTAATTGTGTCTGCTAAATGGGCATACTTGATGTGGGCAGATGCAACTCTGTGTGGGGGATCTACAAAAGCTGACACCCTTTCAGCCTTGTAAAGTTAATGTCCATATACAATAAAATCTATCTGATTCTATAAAATACAGTAAAAGGTTGTCTGGTATTAGATCCCAAGCTAGACGGCTGAAAAGGGAAGTTAAATGAGGGAAACAAAAAAAACTGGGGTATGGTTAGGTAATAACTGGGGTAGGGAAAGTAGTAGCTGTGTCAGCACAATGATCACAGAGTTGGCAGCATTATGAGCAGTGCAGATTACTGGGTGCCCACCCCGCTGTATCACCCATTGGGTTTTAGAGTGGGGAAAGCACAAGGCCAAGGTGGAGCAAGTGGCAAATGCAAGCTAGGGGAAACGGCACAAATTTAAAAGGAAGGGTTAGCATGGGCACAAGGTGGAAGACCCTCATGAGTACTCCACAACATCCATGTACTGTATGTGATATTCTTAGATTAAATTCTTTAGCTCCACTACAATCACTTAACCTTTTTCTTGGTGTAGTAAACTGACACATACTGCAGGTACTTACTCCACATTTATAAAAACCCTTTCAGGTAAGCCAGGTATTATTTGGACATATGTTTCTGGGGACATATGGTGCTATTTTGTTGCGCAATGTCTGTGCCCTCTTTGCGACTACATTCGGATCCCCTTGAAATATATACAAATTATTATTGATATTCTTTAGTTTTTGGAACTGGGGGTTGTATTTTGTTACTAATGTAGGTTTCATATACCGATCATCTTCACGAGGAGTACTATGTTTATTATTAAGCTGTTCATATATTTTTTTTTTGTTTACTCTATTTTGGGCTCTTTTTATGGCCCATTCTGGATACTCTCTAACTCTTAATCTACTCTGGCTCACCACGCATTCACTCTCAAAGTTGGCAGTGGTGCTGCAATTATGTCTCATACGGCACACTTCACCAACTGGTACAGCCTGGATCGTATGCGGCGGGTGACAACTTTTAGCGTGAAGCGTAGTGTTCCCAGAGTTTGGTTTTCTTTGTGGTTTAGTGACTACAATTTGGTCTAGAATTCCCCTAAGCTCCAGATCCAGAAATGTGATTTCACTTGTGTGTAAACAATAGGTAAATTTGAGACCCCATTGAATAGAGTTCATGTATTCTACAAACAGTGGTATAGCAGGTACTGGACCCCTCCAAATGAGTAGGAGGTCATCAATGTACCTGCCATACCACTGTATACTGTCCAGGATTGGATTCCCATCAGTATATACCAGTTGTTCTTCCAAAAAAGACATGGCCAAATTGGCCATAGATGGCGAATGTTTAGCGTCCATACTCACGCCTGATATCTGTAGATAAAATTTATCATCACACATAAAGTAATTATGGTTCATGAGAAACCAAGCAACACTCTTAATGTAATTCTGCAAATCAGGGCTATAGTCACTATGTTTGGTAAGATGATAACCAAGTGCTTGTATGGCTAAGGTGTGTAACAGAGAAACACTCCTCCGCCCCTCCTGCCATACTCCTTCTCCTCCTCCTGCCCACCCTGAACTTATAACATGCAGACATACTCCTCCCTTCCTGCCCACCCTGTCCTTGTAACATAGAGACATACTCCTCCTCCCCTCCTGCCGACCATGTCCCTCTCCTCAGAGACAGAAAACATGTAATCCCTGTCTCCTCTGTGGGCCAGGTTTGTAATACTATGCACTCAAAAACCAGGCCCACAGCTGATGTCAGCAAGCAATAGCAGCGGTGATTAGTGGAAGTAAAAAAGGGAAGGGGGTGCTAAGAAGCCAGAAATGGTGTTTGCAAGCAGCACAGCATCCATGGAGACCAGCGACATAGGTAAAAGTTGGAAGAGAACAAAAGCTTTTTCAGTAACTGGAAAGGAGATGCTGTTTGGCGAGTCTGGGAGTTGATGGTTAGGCCTTGGATGTCAGGTTGAAAGTGAATATATCTAGCAAGAGTTTCTATTGTGTGGAGGGGTAAGAGCGAAGATCCTTGCCTTGTCCCATTATTAATATTGAATAAGGGGGATACAGTGCCGTTAATGTTAACTGTAGCTCAGGTGTAGAGGGCCTGAGATCACCTGGTCAGGAAGGCCATAACTCTTTAGTGTCATTTCCAGAAAAACCTACTTCAAGTACAATATTGCAACATCCATTCCCCGCCAATTGAAATTCTTTCAGGCACTTAAATGGAAACCAAGTAAAGGCTGATTAATATACAAGACATTGGATAAACACAGCTGCAGGGTGTTTGTATAACAGTGATACCGTAGTCAATGTGGAGCTGTGTTATTACTGAGTAGAATGGATATTAAACAGTAAATGTGTACAAAAATGGGGTTAAATGTAAAAAGTATGTAAAAAACAAAACACCTTCTACCTAATGTAATGTGTCATTTGGATTTTGGAACAAAGCTACTAAACATCTACAGTGGGACCTCGGTTCTCAAACTTAATTGGTTCAGGAAGGCAGTTTGAGAAGCAAGCAGTGTTTTCCCATAGGAAATAATGTAAATGTGTTTAATTGGTTCCAGCACCCACCAATAATTACCTACAGTACAGTACCATATATTACATTAAGAAGGGCCCAGTATAATCACCACAGTACATTACAGAACAGCAATATACTGTACACTACATTAAGCAAAAAAAAACAACAAAAAAAACAGCAATTATAGTACAATAGTCACTAACTCCTCAATCATCCTTTACTGTATAGTTCCCCCCCACCCCAGCACTGTAACAGACAGGAGATGGTGGTGCCCAGACTGTACTACTACTACTGCACTGTATATACACTCCAGCAGTCTTATACAGTACAGGATGGGAGATGGTGCACTGACTGTACTACTACTGTGCTGTATATGCACTCCAGCAGTCTTATACAGTACAGGATGGGAGATGGTGGTGCACTGACTGTACTACTACTGTGCTGTATATGCACTCCAGCAGTATTATACAGTACAGGATGGGAGGTGGCAGTGCACTGACTGTACTACTACTGTACTGTATATGTATATGTAAAGTGTCTCAAATACCTGAAAGAGAAAGAAGAAAATAATAAAAGCAAACATACATTGGGCGCGCCATACATACCAGTCAATCACACGACACAATTACTCAATAGGCCGAACACACGAAAAGGTATCCAAGGTGCAATATGTATGAACCAGTGTGAATGTTAAGTATGACATTGGCTGAGGATTGGCTCACATAACTCTGAAGACATCGGAAGAAAACTGGCTCCAATAATCTTTCCAGCTGTAGAAATACAAGACTTGTTAAGAAAAGACGCTCCTGCAAAACTAGACTTACTCTGAGAGGTATATAAACTGACTTCTCTTACTCAGAGGAGGAGCTATCTGACTCTGACACAAAAATATAGATAGATACTGTTTCCTTTCCAAAAGAGGCACTCTACTCTGAGGCTATCTCTGTGACCTTTTGCTTACTCAGAGGAGGAACATACATGAATAACCTTGATACTACTGAAATATGATACTAGAAATAAGTGCAACACTGACATAAGTGCAATGACAACCTGTTGATACCACATAATTGGACAAAAGTGCTTTAGGAAGGAATGGGTTAAGTGTCTCTGTTAGGTAGAGTCTCTTTTAGGCAATTGAAACCATCGTCCATGTAAAAGGCTCTGGGACAGGCACTAGAGAACAGTTTGGTTATGGTAAGTGTCCATCAGCTCATGGCTGGTTAGTATAGGAAACTTGGTCAGGAGGACCAGGCACGAACCTTAAAAGTTGCATAGCAAGACTTAGAACATCAACAGTCAAACAACAAAAAAAACAGTTTAAGTACTTATTGGGAAGAGGCAGGAGGAACCTCATTAGGCCCCTTCTCTTTCTTCTACTTCTTCCTCTCCCATGGATAATAGAAGCGTGGAGGGCCTGGAGCAGGAGCATCGCTGGGGCCAGTAGTGACCACGATGCTAGGCGTCACTGTGGTGATAGGGGAGATAATGGGCGCCACATGGTAGGTGACCGTAGTGGTGGAACAAGCGGCTTTAGCCACAGCAGTGGAAGCAGCAGTGCTGGTTGCTGTAGTGGACGGGCCCGCTGTAGTGGAAGCTGCAGGAGCAGCACTAGGCATAGCGGTGGCAGGCGACAGGGCAGCGAGGGCTTGCTGAATGTCCTCGATCAGCTGCATAATCTTAGGCCCACGCCTGAGCATCCATTGCGGCAGGGACGGCAAATCACGCCCTGGAGGCCGCCACAGCCCTGGGGAGATGGAGGCCTTGACAGAGGTTTCCCCTTTAGGGCCGGGGCCTGAGGACAATGGAGTCGGTCCACTTACAATCTGCTTGCTGTCCGGTGATGAGGACCCTGAGGTAGAAAAAGCGAAGTCAGTGGTGCTGGAGTGACCGGGTCCCGGAGAAATGCTGGTCTCAGGTGTGGGCCCCTCATTCTGATCAGCAGAGGCCAGGATGGAGGCCCGGCTAAGACTTCCGTCGTCCGACGGGGCAGCGCCCCAGCTGGAGTCGCTGTCGGATGGAAACGGAGCCAACAGGCACGCTGGATTGGCACATGAACAGCTGCGGCAGGTGCGCACTCCTTGCAGGACGCCATCTTGCTGCGCACTGGCGTGCCTTTGAGGACCTGGGAGAAGGAGAAGCGCAGAGGCTGAAGTTCCGGCCCAGTAGTCTGCCCAGCAACAGTGACGTCTCTTGGCCCGGGCAGCCAATCAGGAGCAGTCAATGTAAAGTCCCTGGCGCCGGGCAATTCCCGCGCTTTGGCAGCATGGCGGTTAACCCCCTCCTCTCCGGGGTATGGCGCAGCCAGAAATTGAAGACGACGGCAGCCATCTTGTGTACTGTTTAGGGCCCGAAACACTTCAATTACACCCATAGTAATCGGCAAAGTCTCTGGGGGGGGGGGGGTAACAGTATAGTTCTGGGCACTGAAAGCTGGCACAACACAGTCTGTATCCTGTTCGTGACGCCAAAATTTGCGATGCCCTGACCCGTGAGGGTCACTTCGCAGTGCAGGTATTGTGAGCGGGCAGGAACCGGGGCAGCTGCAGGGTATAGGATTGTCACAGTATAGGGCCTGAGGATGGCACAGCTGAGGGACCGGTCTGCGGATTCTGCGGTAGGATTGCTACTGGGCATGCGATTCTTCGCTGTACCTAGTCGGGGCACCAGTAAACGGACACCAATGCCAGGGTTCAGTAACAGCGGTGGTTACACTTTTATTGTAACTGAGGTAACTGGTAGCAACAGTCTCGTCCGGATGCAACCGGGTATATAGCAGACTTATAGAGACAGAGCTAAGGTGATGCTGCATAGGCTGAGGTGAAACGTGCCGGATGATGGGAGTAGTAGTAAGAGAGGAATAGAGATGCTGGGTGGATCTAGAGTACTTGCGGTATGAATCTTGACTTGATGAGGAGATGAATAACAGGAACGACACCCAGATGAGAAGATACTCCAGGCACCTGAGCAGACGGACAGCCAGGATCTGTTACAGCAGAGCACCAGGTCCACTCTTCTGAAGGTGAAGAGAGACACAAACACACAACTTGTCTCCTGAAGGTGGAGGACAAGACTGAGGTAGAACAGGAAGTCTCATGGTACTCCTGGCCAAAGCTCGACGGCCATTGGAGGAACCATGGTTACAGGGCATGGTCACGTGATCCTCAGCCTTTGCATACCACTGCACACAGTTAAACACATGTACAATATACATGAACCTGAGAATAATAGGGACTATATAGTCACAGTTGCAGTGCAAATAGTTTCCAGAACAGGCATGGCTGTAATAGCAAAAATAAACTGACAGTGAGAAACAGACAGCGTGTTCTGGGACCAGGGCCGCCGATAGGGCAGTACAACTGGTACTGCCTTATGGGGCCCGGACCCTAAGAGACATGGGGGGGGCCTGCTGGCCGCCGCCCCCCATCCGCTACGCAAGGGGGGCCCGCACGGCCCCCCTTGCCACTTGTTTTTGAGCATCCCGAGAAGCTGCGGCCCCGGTTGCGGAGAAGCTGCGGGATGCACTGATCGCTTCGATGTTCCGCCCGCACAGTGAGCACAGTGAGCGGGCGGAACATTAAAGAGATCAGAATACAGGAGCAGGACCTGTCAGCGTCCTCCTTCTGTATTCCCTCCCATAGGCTGCCGGCACTTCATACCAGCAGCCTATGGGACGCCGGGACGTGACCTCTCCGGCAGGCGTGATGATGTGACGTCATCACGCCTGCCGGAAGTCCCGTCTCTGCGGCTCGCAAGATGGAGCCCGAAGAGGAGGAGGAAGAGCTGCTGCCTGCACAGCGCGGATTAGGTGAGTAGGATGTTTGTTTTTTTAGGGGCACCTCTGGGGGCATTATTAGTATATGGGGGCACCTCTGGGGGCATTAGTTCATGGGGGCACCTCTGGAGGCATTATTAGTATATGGGGGCACCTCTGGGGGCATTATTAGTATATGGGGGCACCTCTGGGGGCATTATTAGTATATGGGGGCCACCTCTGGGGGCATTATTAGTATATGGGGGCACCTCTGGGGGCATTATTAGTATATGGGGGCACCTCTGGGGGCATTATTAGTGTATGGGGGCACCTCTGGGGGTATTATTAGTGTATGGGGGCACCTCTGGGGGCATTATTAGTTCATGGGGGCACCTCCGGGGGCATTATTAGTATATGGGGGCACCTCTGGGGGCATTATTAGTTCATGGGGGCACCTCTGGGGGCATTATTAGTATATGGGGGCACCTCTGTGGGCATTATTAGTTCATGGGGGCCCCTCTGGGGGCATTATTAGCTCATGGGGGCACCTCTGGGGGCATTATTAGTATATGGGGGCACCTCTGTGGGCATTATTAGCTCATGGGGGCACCTCTGGGGGCATTATTAGTATATGGGGGCACCTCTGGGGGCATTATTAGTTCATGGGGGCACCTCTGGGGGCATTATTAACTCATGGGGGCATCTCTGGGGGCATTATTAGTGTATGGGGGAACCTCTGGGGGCATTATTAGTTCATGGGGGCCACCTCTGGGGGCATTATTAGTTCATGGGGCACCTCTGGGGGCATTATTAGCTCATGGGGGTACCTCTGGGGTCATTATTAGTTCATGGGGGCCACCTCTGGGGGCATTCTTAGCTCATTGGGGCACAGCAGGGAATCCTACATACAGGGGGCACAGCAGGGAATCCTACATACAGGGGGCACAGCAGGGAATCCTACATACAGGGGGCACAGCGGGGGATCCTACATACAGGGGGCACAGCGGGGAATCCTACATACAGGGGGCACAGCAGGGAATCCTACATACAGGGGGCACAGCAGGGGATCCTACATACAGGGGGCACAGCAGGGAATCCTACATACAGGGGGCACAGCGGGGGATCCTACATACAGGGGGCACAGCGGGGGATCCTACATACAGGGGGCACAGCAGGGAATCCTACATACAGGGGGCACAGCAGGGGATCCTACATACAGGGGGCACAGCAGGGGATCCTACATACAGGGGGCACAGCAGGGAATCCTACATACAGGGGGCACAGCAGGGGATCCTACATACAGGGGGCACAGCAGGGGATCCTACATACAGGGGCACAGCAGGGAATCCTACATACAGGGGGCACAGCGGGGAATCCTACATACAGGGGGCACAGCGGGGGATCCTACATACAGGGGGCACAGCGGGGGATCCTACATACAGGGGGCACAGCGGGGGATCCTACATACAGGGGGCACAGCGGGGGATCCTACATACAGGGGGCACAGCAGGGAATCCTACATACAGGGGGCACAGCAGGGGATCCTACATACAGGGGGCACAGCAGAGGATCCTACATACAGGGGGCACAGCAGGGAATCCTACATACAGGGGGCACAGCAGGGGATCCTACATACAGGGGGCACAGCAGGGGATCCTACATACAGGGGGCACCCCACACAGCGCAGTTACTATGGGAGCCTACAGGGGGGAGGAAGGAAAGGAAGTTGCTAGAAATGTGCGGAGCCTAAATTGTTTGTCTCGCAGGTTCTGAAAAGATGAAACATATCTGGAAGGAATCATCCTGGAGGTCTGGGCCGGATGGAGAGGAAAAGGGAAAGTGATGCCTCAGATCAAAGAAGACGTCACCTGTGAGTCACTGTATGACACTTTTCTTATTTTGTAGAACATCATTTAGTAGGGGCGCCCCGAGGTGACAGCTACTACATTATCTGTACTCAGAGGGATATCACTGTGTTATCTGTGCTGTTACATAGGACTGCAGGTGACATCTACTACATTATCTGTACTCAGAGATACAACTGTGTTATGTGGTGTTACATAGGACTGCAGGTGATATCGGGTGATTTCTCCAGGTTGCAGAAGTTCAAACTTCATCGTGCCCTGCTGACAGTTTATTATGGAGCGCTGTCTTTGTTCTCTTTTTCTCTAGCATGTAAGGTTGGGCTATAAAATGAGGATGCTGGGACTAGGGGAAGACATGTGCAACTGGGTAAGTAACTGGCTGAGTGATAGTAAACAGAAGGGGGTCATTGATGGAACATACTCTGATTGGGGCACAGTTACTAGTGGGTTACAGCAGGGGGCAGTGTTGGGTCACATTTACTAGTGGGTTACAGCAGGGGCAGTGTTGGGGCACAGTTACTAGTGGGGTACAGCAGGGGGCAGTATTGCGGCACAGTTACTAGTGGGTTACAGCAGGGGTCAGTGTTGGGTCATAGTTACTAGTGGGGTACAGCAGGGGACAGTGTTGGGGCACAGTTACTAGTGGGGTACAGCAGGGGACAGTGTTGGGGCACAGTTACTAGTGGGGTACAGCAGGGGGCAGTGTTGGGTCATAGTTACTAGTGGGGTACAGCAGGGGGCAGTGTTGGGTCATAGTTACTAGTGGGGTACAGCAGGGGGCAGTGTTGAGTCACATTTACTAGTGGGGTACAGCAGGGGCAGTGTTGGGGCACAGTTACTAGTGGGGTACAGCAGGGGGCAGTGTTGGGTCATAGTTACTAGTGGGGTACAGCAGGGGCAGTGTTGGGGCACAGTTACTAGTGGGGTACAGCAGGGGGCAGTATTGCGGCACAATTACTAGTGGGTTACAGCAGGGGTCAGTGTTGGGTCATAGTTACTAGTGGGGTACAGCAGGGGGCAGTGTTGGGTCACATTTACTAGTGAGGTACAGCAGGGGTCAGTGTTGGGTCATAGTTACTAGTGGGGTACAGCAGGGGGCAGTATTGCGGCACAGTTACTAGTGGGTTACAGCAGGAGGCAGTGTTGGGGTACAGTTACTAGTGGGGTACAGCAGGAGGCAGTGTTGGGTCATAGTTACTAGTGGGGTACAGCAGGGGGCAGTATTGCGGCACAGTTACTAGTGGGGTACAGCAGGAGGCAGTGTTGGGGTACAGTTACTAGTGGGGTACAGCAGGAGGCAGTTTTGGGTCATAGTTACTAGTGGGGTACAGCAGGGGGCAGTGTTGGGGCACAGTTACTAGTGGGGTACAGCAGGGGGCAGTGTTGGGGCACAGTTACTAGTGGGGTACAGCAGGGGGCAGTATAGGGTCACAGTTACTAGTGGGGTACAGCAGGGGGCAGTGTTGGGGCACAGTTACTAGTGAGGTACAGCAGGGGGCAGTATAGGGTCACAGTTACTAGTGGGTTACAGCAGGGGTCAGTGTTGGGGCACAGTTACTAGTGGGGTACAGCAGGGGGCAGTGTTGGGGCACAGTTACTAGTGGGGTACAGCAGGGGGCAGTGTTGGGGCACAGTTACTAGTGGGTTACAGCAGGGGGCAGTGTTGGGGCACAGTTACTAGTGGGTTACAGCAGGGGGCAGTGTGGGGTCATAGTTACTAGTCGGGTACAGCAGGGGGCAGTGTTGGGGTACAGTTACTAGTGGGGTACAGCAGGGGGCAGTGTTGGGGTACAGTTACTAGTGGGGTACAGCAGGGGGCAGTGTTGGGGCACAGTTACTAGTGGGGTACAGCAGGGGGCAGTATAGGGTCACAGTTACTAGTGGGTTACAGCAGGGGTCAGTGTTGGGGCACAGTTACTAGTGGGGTACAGCAGGGGGCAGTGTTGGGGTAAAGTTACTAGCGGGGTACAGCAGGGGCAGTGTTGGGTCATAGTTACTAGTGGGGTACAGCAGGGGTCAGTATTGAGTCACAGTTACTAGTGGGGTACAGTAAGGGTCTGTGTTGGGGCACAGTTACTAGTGGGGTACAGCAGGGGGCAGTGTTGGGACACAGTTACTAGTAGGGTACAGCAGGAGTCAGTGTTGGGGCACAGTTACTAGTGGGGTAATGCAGGGGTCAGTGTTGGGTCATAGTTACTAGTGGGGTACAGCAGGGGGCAGTGTTGGGGCACAGTTACTAGTGGGGTACAGCAGGGGGCAGTATTGCGGCACAGTTACTAGTGGGGTACGGCAGAGGTCAGTGTTGGGGCACAGTTACTAGTGGTGTACAGCAGGGGGCAGTGCTGGGGCACAGTTACTAGTGGGGTACAGCAGGGGGCAGTATTGGGTCATAGTTATTAGTGGGGTACAGCAGGGGTCATTATTGAGTCACAGTTACTAGTGGGGTACAGCAGGAGTCAGTGTTGGGTCATAGTTACTAGTGGGGTACAGCAGGGGTCAGTGTTGGGTCATAGTTACTAGTGGGGTACAGCAGGGGTCAGTGTTGGGTCATATTTACTAGTGGGGTACAGCAGGGGTCAGTGTTGGGTCATAGTTACTAGTGGGGTACAGCAGGGGTCAGTATTAGTCACAGTTATTAGTGGGGTACAGCAGAGGTCAGTGTTGGGTCATAGTTACTGGTGGGGTACAGCAGGGGGCAGTGTTGGGTCATAGTTACTGATGGGGTACAGCAGGGGGCAGTGTTGGGTCATAGTTACTGGTGGGGTACAGCAAGGGGCAGTGTTGGGTCATAGTTACTAGTGGGGTACAGCAGGGGTCAGTATTGGGTCATAGTTACTAGTGGGGTACAGCAGGGGTCAGTATTAGTCACAGTTACTAGTGGGGTACAGCAGGGGGCAGTGTTGGGGCACAATTACTAGTGGGGTACAGCAGGGGGGCAGTGTTGGGTCATAGTTACTAGTGGGGTACAGCAGGGGGCAGTGTTGGGTCATAGTTACTGGTGGGGTAAAGCAGGGGGCAGTGTTGGGTCATAGTTACTAGTGGGGTACAGCAGGGGTCAGTGTTGGGTCATAGTTACTAGTGGGGTACAGCAGGGGTCAGTATTGGGTCCACCTCTTAATATTTTTATTAATGACCTTGTAGAGGGGCTACAGAGTAGAATCTCCATTTTTGCAGATGGTACTAAACTGGGTAAAGTAATCAGCACAGAGGAGGATAATATCATATTACAGAGGAGGAGGAGGATAATATATTACAGAGGGATATAGAGAAGCTGGAGGCTTGGGCACAGAAATGGCAGGTGATGTATAATGTGGATAAATGTAAGGTTTAAAATTTGGGCCGTAAAAATAATAAGTACAGTTATGGTTAAATAATAAAACACTGGGTAACACTGCTGCCGAAAAGGAGTCGGGAGATTGGTGGCCGGTAACCTCATATATAGTGATCAGTGCCAGACAGCAGGTGCCAAGGCTAATAACATCATGGACGGCATCAAAGGAGGCCGAGATGCTGAAGATGAGAACATAGTTTTGCCTCTTTATAAATCACTGGTCACCACACATGGAATATACTGTGTACAGCACCGGGCACCGGTATATATAGAGGACATGGCTGAACAGGAGCGGGTGCAGAGGAGGTGATCAAGGTGTCAAAAGGACATGGGTGAGTTACAGGACCAGGACAGGTTATCACGCTTGGGGTTATTTAGTTTAGAAAAAAGACGTCTTAGGGGCGATCTGATCACAATGTAAAAATGGATATGACAGAGATCTTTCTAGTGATGTTTTTACTCCTAGGCCTGTAATCATGACAAAGCGGCATCCTCTACATCTAGAGGAAAAAAGGTTTCACCATCAGCACAGACACGGATTCTTTACTGTAAGAGCAGTGACACTATGGAACTCTCTATATTCTTTACTGTAAGAGCAGTGACACTATGGAACTCTCTATATTCTTTACTGTAAGAGCAGTGACACTATGGAACTCTCTGCCACATGATGCTATCATGGCTAATTCACTAAATAAGTTCAAGGGAGGTCTGGATGCTTTTCTTGAAAAAAATAATATTACAAGTTAGATTTCATGTGATAAGATACTGATCCAGGGAATTGTGCTGGAGTTGGAGTCTGGAAGGAAGGAATTTTTCCTCCTGTGATGAGGCAATTGACATCTGCCCAGTAGTGGATCACAATAGGTCAGTTTCAGGCAGTAGCCCTGGGCCCTGAGCACCTGGGGGGCCATGGCCACCCAAACAGACTTACGGCCCTATTCCACGGAACGATTATCGGCCGCTACGGACGATGATCGTCCCATGGAATAGGAGGCAACGATCAGCCGACATCGTTCATGCCGGCTGATCGTCGAAGTCGTTTGTCTTTCAACAGGTTGGAAGACAAAGGACTTATATAGCCGCGATCTGCTGCCGCCACTCCGTGAAGTAGGAGCAGCTGCAGCAGACCGCCGCTTTATCCTTTGGACTGCCCAGACAATCAGCGATCACCCGGGCAGCCCCCCCCGCGGCCCCTCTCGCACTCACCCGGTCGCTGCCGCCGCATGTAGTGGCGGCAGCGGCGAGCGGGGAGCGAGGAGCAAACAAGCGCTGATAGGGCTCGTTTGCTCCTCAGATTCGGGCCGTGGAATAGGGGCTTTATAGTTTCAGTGGTGTATTGTCTCCTGGCTGCAGTTCTGCCATGATTTGCAAAGAAAACTAGATTTGCATTTCCAGGAAAATACATAGTGTTTGAAAAGAGCGCCCCTTTACCAGGGACTTCCAGAGCGCCCCTTTACCAGGGACTTTCTTTTAAGAGAAACTTTAATCCTGGGTGCCGTCCCTTTAAGAGCAACTTGGCTCCCGTCCCTTTAAGAGCGACATGAGTCCCTTTAGGAGCGACCTGGGTCCCTTCGCTCTTAATGGGACCCAGGTGGCTCTTAAAGGGACCCAGGTCGCTCTTAAAGAGACCCATTTCACTCTTACAGGGACATATTTCGCACTTAAAGGGACCCAGGTTGCTCCTAAAGGGACCCAGGTCACTCTTAAAGGGACCTAGGTCGCTCTTAAAGGGACCCATGTCGCTCTTAAAGGTACCCAGGTCGCTCTTAAAGGGACCCAGGTCGCTCTTAAAGGGACCAATTTCACTCTTAAAAAGACCAATTTCACTCTTAAAGGGACTGATTTCGCTCTTAAAGGGACTCAGGTTGCTCTTAAAGGGACTCAGGTCGCTCTTAAAGGGACCCGATTTTGCTCTTAAAGGGACATCTTTCGCTCTTAAAGAGACCCAGGTCGCTCTTAAAGGGACCCAGGTCGCTGTTAAAGGGACCCAGGTCGCTGTTAAAGGGACCCAGGTCGCTGTTAAAGGGACCCAGGTCGCTCTTAAAGGTACCCAGGTCGCTCTTAAAGGGACCCAGGTCGCTCTTAAAGGGACCCAGGTCGCTCTTAAAGGGACCCATTTTGCTCTTAAAGAGACATATTTAGCTCTTAAAGAGACCCAGGTCGCTCTTAAAGGGACCCAAGTCGCTGTTAAAGGGACCCAGGTCGCTGTTAAAGGGACCCAGGTCGCTGTTAAAGGGACCCAGGTCGCTCTTAAAGGGACCCAGGTCGCTCTTAAAGGGACCCATTTTGCTCTTAAAGAGTCACTGTCGTATTTTTTTTTTTTGCAGAAATCAATAGTCCAGGCGATTTTAAGAAACTTTGTAATTGGGTTTATTAGCCAAATCTGCCTTTATCTGCATGTAAAAAGCCTTTTCCCAGGTCCCCCCCCTCCTTCCTCTTTTTCATCCACTCTGAAAAATCTGAAAATTGTGACTTGTTGCAGGAGACGTCCCCTGTCTGCTCTATGGAGAGGGGAGGAGGAAGGAGGAAGGAGGGAGTTAGCCGGCAGCAGAAAGCAGATAACAGAGGATTACAGGCACGGAGCTGGGTGACAGCTGTAATCCGAGCTCAGACAGGTCACTGGTGACTGTCACAAGAGATATCCCGTGAGGGATTTGTAGATTAACTCTTTGTTGTCCTGTTTTGGTCTTTTCTTTAGCTCTCTCCATAGGAGAACAATGAAGACAGGGGGGAGAGCTTCAAACTGATTTTTCATGATAAAAATGCATTTTTCGGATAATAAACCCAATTACAAACTTTCTTAAAATCGCCTGGACTATTGATTTCTGCAAAAAAAAAATTCACGACAGTGACACTTTAAAGAGACATATTTAGCTCTTAAAGAGACCCAGGTCGCTCTTAAAGGGACCCAAGTCGCTGTTAAAGGGACCCAGGTCGCTGTTAAAGGGACCCAGGTCGCTCTTAAAGGGACCCAGGTCGCTGTTAAAGGGACCCAGGTCGCTCTTAAAGGGACCCAGGTCGCTCTTAAAGGGACCCAGGTCGCTCTTAAAGGGACCCATTTTGCTCTTAAAGAGACATATTTCGCTCTTAAAGAGACCCAGGTCGCTCTTAAAGGGACCCAGGTCGCTGTTAAAGGGACCCAGGTCGCTGTTAAAGGGACCCAGGTCGCTGTTAAAGGCACCCAGGTCGCTGTTAAAGGGACCAGGTCGCTGTTAAAGGGACCCAGGTCGCTGTTAAAGGGACCCAGGTCGCTCTTAAAGGGACCCAGGTCGCTCTTAAAGGGACCCAGGTCGCTGTTAAAGGGACCCAGGTCGCTGTTAAAGGGACCCATTTTGCTCCTAAAGGGACATATTTCACTCTTAAAGGGACCGATTTTGCTCTTAAAGGGACACATTTCGCTCTTAAAGGGACATATTTCGCTCTTAAAGGGACCCAGGTCGCTCATAAAGGGACCCATTTTGCTCTTAAAGGGACATATTTTGCTCTTAAAGAGACCCAGGTCTCTCTTAAAGGGACATATTTCGCTCATAAAGGGACCGATTTTGCTTTTAAAGGGACATATTTCGCTCTTAAAGAGACCTAGGTCGCTGTTAAAGGGACCCAGGTCGCTCTTAAAGGGACCCAGGTCGCTCTTAAAGGGACCCATTTCGCTCTTAAAGGGACGCAGGTCGCTCTTAAAGGGACCAATTTCACCCTTTAACTGACCCATTTTGCTCTTAAAGGGACATATTTCGCTTTTGAAGGGACCCAGGTCGCTCCTAAAGGGACCCATTTCGCTCTTTAAGGGACCTAGGTCGCTCTTAAAGGGACCCATGTTGCTCTTAAAGGTACCCAGGTCGCTCTTAAAGGGACCCAGGTCGCTCTTAAAGGGACCAATTTCACTCTTAAAAAGACCAATTTCACTCTTAAAGGGACCCAGGTCGCTCTTAAAGGTACTGATTTCGCTCTTAAAGGGACTCAGGTCGCTCTTAAAGGGACCCATTTCACTCTTAAAGGGACATATTTCGCTCATAAAGGGACTGATTATGCTCTTAAAGGGACCGATTATGCTCTTAAAGGGACATATTTCGCTCTTAAAGGGACCCAGGTCGCTCTTAAAGGGTCCCATTTTGCTCTTAAAGGGACATATTTCGCTCTTAAAGAGACCCAGGTCGCTCTTAAAGGGACATATTTCACTCTTAAAGGGACGCAGGTCGCTCTTAAAGGGACCCAGGTCGCTCTTAAAGGGACTTAGGTCGCTCTTAAAGGGACCCAGGTTGCTCTTAAAGGGACCCATTTTGCTCTTAAAGGGACATATTTCGCTCTTAAAGGGACGCAGGTCGCTCTTAAAGGGACCCAGGTCGCTCTTAAAGAGACCCAGGTCGCTCTTGAAGGGACCCAGGTCGCTGTTAACCCCTTAAGGACAGAGCCTGAAATGGCCTTAATGACAGAGACAAATTTTATGAATATGACCTGTGTCACTTTAGTCATTAATAACTTGGTGATGCTTTTACCTATCCGGCTGATTCTGAGATTGTTTTCTCGGGACATATTGTACTTTACATTTCTGGTAAATTAGAGTCGATACTCATAACAAATCTTTATGAAAAAAACCCAAATAATGTGAAAAAATGTGAAAAAATGCATTTTTCTAACTTTGAAACTTTTTTGCGTATACAGAAAGTGGTTATACCACATAAATTATATATTAAATAGCATTAGCAACATGTCTACTTTATGTTGGCGGCATTTATTAAACTATCTTTCATTTTTTTTAGACAATAGGGAGCTTAAAACATTAGCAGCAAATTTCCAAATTTTCAGTAAAATTTCAAAATCAGATATTTTTAGGGACCTGTTCAGGTTTAAAAAGTGTATTTGAGGGGCCTGTATGTTAGAAAGCCCCACAAAGCACCCCATTTCAGAAACTGCACCCCCCAAACTCTGCAAAAGCACATCCAGAAAGTGTTTTAACCCTTTAGGGGAGTCACAGAAATAAAAGCTAAGTGTGTAAGGAATTTAAAGAAAACCTAAAAAACACCCCTAAAGGGACACCATTTAGAAAACTACACCCCTCAAGGAATGTAACAAGGGGTGCGGTGAGCATCTGGACCCCACAGGTGCTTCACAGATTTTCCGAACAATATGGCGTGAAAAAAGAAAAATTTATTTTTTACACTAAAACGTTGTTCTAGCCTTCAATTTTTCATTTTCTTAAAGGCATAAGAGGCAAAAAAATACACAAAATGTGTAGCGCAGTTTCTCCCGAGTATGGAAATACCCCACATGTGGCGATAAAGTGCCAAGGGGGCGCAGGACGAGCCTCCAAAGGGAAGGAGCGCCAATTGGCTTTTGGAAGCTGAATTTCACTGAAAAGGATTTCAAGGGCCATGTCGCATTTACAGAGCCCTCGTGCTGCCAAGACACTGGAAACCCCCCACAAGTGACCCCATTCTGTAAACTTCACCCCTCAAGGAATCTAACAAGGGGTGCAGTGAGCATATGGACCCCACTGGTGACGGGCACAAATGTGGAACAATGTGACGTAAAAGTAAAAAATTTCATTTTTTCACTTTCATGGCACAAATGTGCCCGTCATCAAGGGGTCCATATCCTCACTGCACCCCTTGTTAGATTCCCTGAGGGGTGCAGTTTCCAGAATGGGGTCACTTGTGGGGGCTTTCCAGTGTTTTGGCAGCACGAGGGCTCTGTAAATGCGACATGGCGTTCATCATCCATTCTAGCCAAATCCAACCTCCAAAATCCAAATGGCGCTCCTTCCCTTCGGAGGCTTGCCCTGCACCCACATGGCGCTTTATGTCCACATGTGGGGTATTTACGGACTCGGGGGAAATTGCTCTACACATTTAGTTTTTTTTCCCTCTTTTAACCCCTTGTGAAAATGATAAATTCAAGGCTAAACCAACATTATAGTGTAACAAATGTAATATTTCATTTTCACGCCACATTGTTCCACATTTGTGCCCGTCATTAGTGGGGTCCATATGCTCACTACACCCCTTGTTACATTCCCTGAGGGGTGCAGTTTCCATAATGGGGTCACTTGTGGGGGGTTTCAACTGTCTTGGCAACACAGGGGCCTTTTGAATGCAACATGGCCCCTCGAAATCCATTCCATCCAAATCCAGCCTTCAAAAACCAAATGGCGCTCCTTCCCTTCGGAGGCTTACCCTGCGCCCGCACGGCGCTTTATGTCCACATGTCGGGTATTTCCGTACTCAGGGGAAATTGCGCTACACATTAAATGTTTTTTTTAATCTTTTAACCCCTTGTGAAAATGAAAAAATCATGACAAGATTAATGATTTAGAGTAAAAATTTTACAAAAATTACACTAAATGTTGGTCTAGCCTTGATTTTTTTTTCCATTTCCACAAGGGGTTAAAAAAGAAAATGAACACAAAACGTGTAGGGTAGTTTCCCCTGAGTACGAAAATACCCCACATGTGGGCATAATGTTCCATATGGGCACAGGGCAAGCCACCAAAGGGACAGAGCGCCATTTAGAGACTGGAATGGAGGATGGAGGCCATGTCGCAATTACAAAGCTCCTGTGCTGCCAGGACAGTAGAAACCCCCGACAAGTGACCCCATTCTGGAAACTACACCCCATAAGGAATCTAACAAGGGGTGCAGTGAGCATATGGACCCCACTGGTGACGGGCACTTACGTAGAACATGTGCCGAGAAAATAAAAAATAAAATTTTTTTCATTTTCACGTCCCAAATGTGGCCGTCACCAGGGGGCCATATCCCCGCTGCCTCCCTTGTTAGATTCCTTATGAGGTGTAGTTTCCAGAATGGGGTCACTTGTGGGGGGTTTCTACTGTCCTGGCCGCACAGAGGCTTTGTAATTGCATCATGGCATCCTCTAATGGGAATGGCGGCCATACCTACTTAGCTGGGGAAAAGGGACAATTCTAATTTATTTGGGGGTATTAGGCCAATTATTAGTTTATAAGGTTGGAAATGACAGGTGTCCATCAAACTCAACTTGTGTTGATCCAGAGGAAGGCAAAAACCCTCGTAAGGCAGACGACAGTAGCCTCATCACAGGGAAAAATTCCTTCCCGACTCCATATTGGCGATCAGAATAATCCCCGGATCAACGTGACCCCTGAAATAGGAATAAGGGACAGAATTTAGATAATGTAGAACTCCAATGACGTGTGGTGCGCCTTGAAGCAATCCAGTATGCAGAGGCCGGGGGGATCAGGACAGGTGTCACACAGGAAAATGGTGACCCCTGTTACGCCACACTCTGCACTTCTTCTGGGGTCTCCTGTTCTCCAGTGTGGGGGACGTCACCTGGAAAATGTTCTCCTGGTGCGATACGGGGTCCCTCATATCCAGAAGCGCTGGGTCCGCTCCATGGCTGCTAAATATTAGGGCTTTATTACTACTTCTGATATTTACGGATCATGCCGCAAGCTACAGTAGCTCGGGCAGCGAGGGACCGGAAGAGGGGGTGCTGGTATAAAAGTTATCCCCGTACAGGTGGTGGTGACCTTTATCCAGCAGTGGGAAGATCAGTTCCCGGACGATCTTCCCACTTGTTCCGAGGATGGGGGGGGGCATCTGGGGGCTGGATTCGGGTGTCCCTTCCTACATACACTCTAAGGGTACGTGCACACTGCGGAATGGCGAAGGATAACCCTTCGTGCATTCCGCAGTTGGCACCCGCCGGCGGAGTGATGCAGGCGCACGTCTCCACACGTGTCATAGACTCCATTCTATGCACGGGCGGATTCCACTCTCCGTCCAACGTGTTCATTCTTTGGACGGACGATGGAATCCGCCCATGCATAACATGGAGTCTATGACACGGGCGGAGACACGCGCCCGCATCAGTCCGCCAGCGGGTGCCAGCTGCGGAATGCACAAAGGGTTATCCTTCACCACTCCGCAGTATGCACGTACCCTAAATCTGTAAGTGTACCCAGAGGTACTCTCACAGAGTTTGTAGAATTTCACACCATACCGTCATCTCTTATTGGGACGGTACTGGCAGAAAAGACGTGTCTGGGGGGCAGCGTACGCTACGCTACCCCCAGACACGTCACTGGATGATGAGGATGATGAGGATGAATGGAGGAAAGAAGGATCCCCCCATTCATCCTCACTGGCTGTTTCGGTGTCGGAGGCAATAACGTATCCCTCTGACGCCGAAAACACCCTGGGGGCCATCTTTATACGGGGACTAGTATATGGGGTATGTAGTGGTGTAGTGTAAAACTTTATTCAATGTAGTGTGGTGTAATGTAGTGTTTTTTACGTGTTTTTTTACAGTAAGTATAAAAAAAAAACCTACGCCAACAAAGGAGTTGCTGATAAATGCCGCACTTATCAGCAGACCGTGGCAGTAGAATATAGAAAAAAACCACCCTACGCCAAAAAGGAGGAGTTGCTGATTAGCAGCGCACTTTCGTGAGATGCTGATCAACACTCAGCGGCGATAGGGTGCGGAAAATAGAAAAAAAAAAATTTGAAAAAACAAAACAAAAACTTTTTCTGCATTCTGAACATCCCTGTAGCTGCTGATAAGTGTATTACACATATCAGCCGCTAGAGGGCAGCAGAGCGCAAAATACGGAAAAAGCCGACGCTGGAGCCGAAAATAGCCGAGAGAAGCCGAACGTGACGTCACGGAGAAAGCCGAAGACCCGAACGAACACGAGGACGCCGCGAACCCGGAAGACGCCGATCAGGACTAAGGGACAGGTGAGTAATGTACAAATACCTGCTCTGGACCCCTCGGCTACCTAGCTGAGTGGTCCAGGGCAGGTATTTACTATTTTGTGTGACTCTGATCGCCGTGCCACCGGCCCGATCGCCGTGAACGGCCGGCCGGTACCGGACAGCCGTTCACGGCGATCGGGCCGGTGGCACGGTGACCACCATTACTTTTTACAGTAATGGCGGTCGGTGCCGTCCTCGGACAGCACCGACCGCCATTTTTTTTCCGGGTCATCGGGTCACCTATGACCCGGAAAGGTTCCGATCGCCGCTATTGGCTGATCTGAATTGATCAGCCTATAGCGGTGATCGTAAGCACGGGGGGTGTTAACCACCCCCCGTGCCGTGAAGCTAAGATGGCCTGCTATGATTTATAGCAGGCCATCTTCCCCGACCGCTGTGTGTGAACACGCAGCGATCGGGGAAACATCGGGCGTAAATTTACGCCCTGATGCGCCAAGTACCAGGGTGCGAGGGCGTAAGTTTACGCCCGATGTCGTTAAGGGGTTAAAGGGACCCAGGTCGCTCTTAAAGGGACCCATTTCGCTCTTAAAGGGATGGAGGTTGCTCTTAAAGGGACCCAGGTTGCCCTTAAAGGAACCCAGGTCACTCTTAAAGGCACCCAGGTCGCTCTTAAAGGGACCCAGGTTGCTCTTAAAGGGACCAATTTCACCCTTTAACTGACCCATTTTGCTCTTAAAGGGACATATTTAGCTTTTAAAGGGACCCATTTCGCTCTTAAAGGGACATATTTCGCTCATAAAGGGACCGATTTTGCTTTTAAAGGGACATATTTCGCTCTTAAAGGGACCTAGGTCGCTCTTAAAGGAACCCATTTTGCTCTTAAAGGGACATATTTCGCTCTTAAAGAAATTCAGGTCGCTCTTAAAGGGACCCATTTTGCTCTTAAAGGGACATATTTCACTCTTAAAGGGACCCAGGTCGCTCTTAAAGGGACCAATTTCACTCTTAAAAAGACCAATTTCACTCTTAAAGGGACCCAGGTCGCTCTTAAAGGGACTGATTTAGCTCTTAAAGGGACTCAGGTCGCTCTTAAAGGGACCCATTTCGCTCTTAAAGGGACATATTTCGCTCATAAAGGGACCGATTTTGCTTTTAAAGGGACATATTTAGCTCTTAAAGGGACCCATTTTGCTCTTAAAGGGACATATTTCGCTCTTAAAGAAATTCAGGTCGCTCTTAAAGGGACCCATTTTGCTCTTAAAGGGACATATTTCACTCTTAAAGGGACGCAGGTCGCTCTTAAAGGGACCCAGGTCGCTCTTAAAGGCACCCAGGTGGCTCTTATACGAACCCAGGTCGCTCTTAAAGGGACCCAGGTCGCTCTTAAAGGGACCCATTTCCCTCTTAAAGGGACATATTTCGCTCTTAAAGGGATGCATTTTGCTCTTAAAGGGACATATTTCGCTCTTAAAAGGGACCCAGGTCACTCTTAAAGGAACCCATTTTGCTCTTAACCCTTTAAGGACATGGCCCATTTTCGTTTTTACGTTTTCGGTTTTTCCTCCTTGTGTTTAAACGGTCATAGCACTTGCATTTTTCCACCTAGAAACCCCCATGACCCCTTATTTTTTGCGTCACTAATTGTACTTTGCAATTACAGGCTGAATTTTTGCATAAAGTACACTGCGAAACCAGAAAAAAATTCAAAGTGTGGTGAAATTGAAAAAAAAAATGCATTTCTTTTATTTGGGGGAAATGTGTTTTTACGCCATTCACCCTGGGGTAAAACTGACTTGTTATGCATGTTCCTCAAGTTGTTACGATTACAGCGATATATAACATGTATAACTTATATTGTATCTGATGGCCTGTAAAAAATTCAAACCGTTGTTAACCAATATACGTTCCTTAAAATCGCTCCATTCCCAGGCTTATAGCGCTTTTATCCTTTGGTCTATGGGGCTGTGCGAGGTGTCATTTTTTGCGCCATGATGTGATCTTTCTATCGGTACCTTGATTGCCCATATACGTCTTTTTGATCGCTTTTTATTACATTTTTTCTGGATTTGATGCGACCAAAAATGCGCAATTTTGCACTTTGGGATTTTTTTGCGCTGACGCCGTTTACCGTACGAGATCAGGAATGTGATTAATTAATAGTTCGGGCGATTACGCACGTGGCGATAGCAAACATGTTTATTTATTTATTTATTTGTTTACTTTTATTTAAAACCTGGGAAAAGGGGGGTGATTCAGACTTTTATTAGGGGAGGGGGCTTTTTACTATTAACAACACTTTTTTTTTTTTTTTTACACATATACTAGAAGCCCCCCTGGGGTTAGGGTTATTCTCCCCTGGGGTTAGGGTTATTCCCCCTGGGGGACTTCTAGTATATACACTTGGATCTCTCATTGAGATCTCTGCAGCATAGATATGCTGCAGAGATCCATGAGATCGGCACTCGTTTGCTTTCGGCTGCTGCAGCCGGAAGTAAACGAGTGCCGAGCCGAGGACGGCGCCATCTTGGACGCGTCCCCGGCCGGCATCAGTAACGGAGATCGCTCCTCCGGGACAAGGTCCCGGAGGAGCGATCTCCCCCACTAGACACCAGGGAAACGTTGCCTCCGGTAATCGGAGGCAGCTGTCAACTTTGACAGCTGCCTCCGATTAGCTAATTAGCGGGCACGGCGATCAGACCGTGCCCGCTAATAGCGGCGGTCCCGGGCTACACGCGGCACCCGGGATCGCGGCACTTCAAAGCGGGGCCGCCGCGCGGCCCCGCTTTGAAGTGCAAGTGAGGACATAGGACGTACCGGTACGTCCTATGTCCTTAAGAGGTTAAAGGAACATATTTCGCTCTTAAAGGGACCCAGGTAGCTCTTAAAGGGATCCATTCTGCTCTTAAAGTAACCTATTTCGTTCTTAAAGGGACCCATCTAGAGCGACTTGGGTCCCTTTAAGAGCTACTTATGTAATTCCCCTTACACAGCGACTTGGTTACCGTCCCTTTAAGAGCTGCTAAGGTACTGCCCCTTTAAGAGTGGCTTTGGTACCGTCCCTTTAAGAGCGGCTTGGGTACCTTCTCTTTAAGAGCGGCTTGGGTACCGTCCCTTTAAGAGCGGCTTGGGTACCGTCCCTTTAAGAGCGGCTTGGGTACCGTCCCTTTAAGAGCGGCTTGGGTACCGTCCCTTTAAGAGCGGCTTGGGTATCGTCCCTGTAAGAGCGGCTTGGGTACCGTCCCTTTAAGAGCGTCTTGTTACTGTCCCTTTAAGAGCAGCTTGTGTACCGTCCCTGCTACATGGCTGCCTCAGCTCTGCTATTTTACTGACTGACCTCTGCTACTTATAATGGTAAAGATCATTGCTCGGTTACCATGACAATCTTACTCATGTCAGTGAGACAAAATCGTTAAGGACCTTCCATATATTACATCTTCTATTGGCCAATAGTGGACATGTGACTGTGGATGGTGTGATACAGTGCCTGACGAGACCTTAGAGTTCCTATTGGCTGCTATATTTCAGCTATTTGCATATGTGCTGTGATTGGCTGTCAGCGGTTAGAGTGTGGCCATTATTTCCAATCGGCCATTATTTTCTATGGGAAATTCGGGGTCTTTAAACGTAAATTTCTTAAAAACGACAAATCTGATCGAAACGAAAAATAGATAGCACACCACACACCGCCGAGGGCTTCGAAACGCAGTTTGAACGGAGTCTGTGTGCAAAACGGTTTGGGCTGTATTACGCACAGAAAAATGGCTGGAAGAAGAAACGGAAGAAGAAGAAGAAGAAGAAGAAGAAGAAGAAGAAGAATACAGATTACAATATAGGGATTTTCAAGCACTATAATAACAGCTTTTTACAGCAATTTTGCACAAATCATGGCAAAACTGCAGCCAGGAGACAGTTCAGTGAGATTAGAGAACATACTGAAGGACCTTATCATGTGACTATGATGTCACCACAGGTCCTGTACAGTCTGCACCATGGAGAAGGAATACTAAAGCTACAGGTAGGTGGAAAAGGGACAGGGAGGACAATCAGTGAAGAGAGGGACACAGGGTGACCAGCCTGGGGTGGGGGAGGGTAGGAGCACCACACTAGTGCCGCCATAGTTACGGGGGGGGGGGGGGGGGGGGGGGGGCTTGGTGAACAGCCTGGGGCCTATGGGTTTCTGTAGGTTGAACTTGATGGACTCTTGTCTTTTTTCAACTGTATTAACTATGTAATTAGCAACTTGCAGCAGAGTCTCGGCCTAGATAGCGCACCTAGCTAACTGCTGGCTTGACTTGCCTTAATATCCTCCTTCGGACTTCTCTGATGGCTCCTCGGTGTGGGTCTCTTTCACTCCACTAAGGTTGTTGTAGCCGGACATGGCTAGCTCTAGAACTCTTTCTGCAGAATACGATATAACTCACTGGAACCTCACTAGTCTACATTCTCTCTCCTCCGACTAGTAGCTGGTAACTAGAGATGAGCGACCCTCGAGTATGCTAAAGTTGATCCAAACCCGAACGTTCGGCATGTGGTTAGTGGTGGCTGCTGAAGTTGGATAAAGCTCTACGGTTGTCTGGAAAATATGGATACAGCCAATGACTATATCCATGATCTCCACATAGCCTTAGGGCTTTATCCAACTTCAGCAGCCACCGCTAATCACATGCCGAATGTTAGGGTTCGGATGGACTCCAGCTGCTCCAGGGTCGCTCATCTCTACTGGTAACTAACTGAAACTACACTAAACTTCTTACCTCCCCGGGGACCCCCACCCTGTGACTGAATCCTCTGATAGGCTGAGTGTGAGGGGAGGGTGTTGTGTGGGGTCCCCTCCACAGGGATTGGATTGTTACTGGAAGTTACTGTACAGTAACATTTTTTAATATCACGGATTCTGCTGTTTCTGAATGTTTTTTCAATCACTTGTTCATTTGTGTTACATGTTATTCAGAATAATAAATCATTTTTTGGGGGGTGGAACCAATTGTCTGCATTTCTATGATTTCTTATGGGAAAATTTGCTTTGGTTTAAGAGTGGATTTGGATTACAAGCGCCGTCCCGGAACAAATTATGCTCATAATCCAAGGCGCCACTGTACACAATACCGACCTATATTTGCTAGAGAAGAGCAGTGGCCACTTGCTCCAGAACACGGCATATGATGTACAGTATATACTGTTCCTGGTTGCTGTGTGCACCTCCTTGTGCTATGTATATGATGTACGGTGTATATATAGGTACGGTATTTGAAGTAATTAAGAGTTTTAAAGAAACAAGTAATATTTTTTCTTTTCTGGAATATAATTGCCGCCAGCGTTTCCCTGATCAGAATCCCAGCAGCTTGTTGTGTTGCAGTCTATGGTAAGAGTGAGCCCTAACCTGTGTGCTGTGCAGCAAAGAGAGGAAACAAGAGGACACCCTGTTGTGTATGTTGTGTGCAGAGAGCTCCCCCTTCCCTGAGTAGCTGCCTGCAGCCTGACCCTCCTCCCTCTCACACTCAGTGCTGGTGTACAGGGAGGACTGACAGAGAGTAATCAGGACCCCTGCAGCCCCTCCTGTGCACAATCTACTTCATGCCAGATCTTCTCCTACAGCTGAGGGAAGAGGAAAGGAGCTCAGACAGCACAAACAAGGTGATCAGAGAAGCAACCCTCTTATCCTCACAGCCCAAAGTTTTCCAGGGAGGCTGCATGTAGTGTCCTCCTGCCAAGGCTTACCTGTCCATTGTGATAGCCTCTATATATGACACTATATCCAGAGCTGTATTGAGCTGCTTGGGCCATTTGCCAGGCTGACAGCATCATGCCCACCTTTGATGAAGTCCTACAGGAGGCTGGTGAGTTTGGGCGCTACCAGAAAAGAGTCTTCCTCCTATTGTGTATGACGGGCATAACTTTTGCCTTTTCTTTTGTGGCCATTGTATTCTTGGGACAAATACCGGAGAGTTACTGGTGCAGGAGTTCAGAGGTGGCAGAACTTAGTAGGAGCTGTAGATGGAGCCCAGAGGAAGAGAGGAACCTCACTGTACCAAGGCTGTCCCCCGACAAGTCTCCCCAAATCCAGTGCCAGAAATATGACATCCCCTGGAATATCAGCCTCTCACCCCTCAACTGTGAGAACCCCATTTACTCGGTTACAAATCTCAGCTTAGAGAAGCTGCCTAGAAAACCGTGTGAGGACGGATGGGTCTATGAAGAATCCCGCACAACCATCATCAGTCAGGTAAGGGAAAGTTTCCATGACACTTTATTATAGAGAGATCCAAATTATGATAGTAAATAACTTTGTGACTCCCATCTGTGGTGTCTGTGTGATTGGCGCTCCAGCATATAAACACTCGCACTGTAAGGAACGATATCAGAATTCTCGCTCATGTGAAATGGTCATGTGATCTAATCATGTGGCCGCAGGGTTCCTAGGCTCATTTGGCAAAAACTTTCCAACCTTATTTAATGACTGCCATTTTTTCATTCATTGCTTACCTGTGTGACCCAGTTTTGAAACTACCAAAAATCCATTTGTTTTGGGGGTCTTTGTTTTGTATTTTGCGGCTGTACTTCCTGTTTGAGCAGTTGTACACAGTACTACAGGTTCCAGAATGCATTGTTTTCCCTCAGCTGTTCTTCACAGTCCTCCACCCTGTCCATTTCTCGTCTAAAACAGTTGCAGAATATCTAGGCTGTGTTCACATATTGCAGTTTCATTGTGTTACTGAATTATTTGCAGTACTTTATCATTTCATTGTGGTCCCACTCACACAGCACGCTGTATTCTCTACCTGTAACACCACACAGCACTGTATTCTCTACCTGTAACACCACACAGCACTGTATTCTCTACCTGTAACACCACACAGCACGCTGTATTCTCTACCTGTAACACCACACAGCACGCTGTATTCTCTACCTGTAACACCACACAGCACGCTGTATTCTCTACCTGTAACACCACACAGCACGCTGTATTCTCTACCTGTAACACCACACAGCACTGTATTCTCTACCTGTAACACCACACAGCACTGTATTCTCTACCTGTAACACCACACAGCACGCTGTATTCTCTACCTGTAACACCACACAACACTGTATTCTCTACCTGTAACACCACACAGCACACTGTATTCTCTCCCTGTAACACCACACAGCACGCTGTATTCTCTACCTGTAACACCACACAGCACTGTATTCTCTACCTGTAACACCACACAGCACGCTGTATTCTCTACCTGTAACACCACACAGCACGCTGTATTCTCTACCTGTAACACCATACAGCACTATATTCTCTACCTGTAACACCACACAGCACGCTGTATTCTCTACCTGTAACACCACACAGCACGCTGTATTCTCTACCTGTAACACCACACAGCACGCTGTATTCTCTACCTGTAACACCACACAGCACTGTATTCTCTACCTGTAACACCACACAGCACGCTGTATTCTCTACCTGTAACACCACACAGCACTGTATTCTCTACCTGTAACACCACACAGCACTGTATTCTCTACCTGTAACACCACACAGCGCTGTATTCTCTATCTGTAACACCACACAGCACGCTGTATTCTCTATCTGTAACACCACACAGCACGCTGTATTCTCTATCTGTAACACCACACAGCACTGTATATTCTACCTGTAACACCACACAGCACTGTATTCTCTACCTGTAACACCACGCAGCACTGTATTCTCTACCTGTAACACCACACAGCACGCTGTATTCTCTACCTGTAACACCACACAGCACGCTGTATTCTCTACCTGTAACACCACACAGCACGCTGTATTCTCTACCTGTAACACCACACAGCACCCTGTATTCTCTACCTGTAACACCACACAGCGCGCTGTAAGAACTTTTTGAATAAAAAAATTTTTTCTTTTAATTTCCAAGCACATATTATGATCAAGCATCTTTTATCTTTGAAGTTGAGCCGCACAATAATGACTTTATCCCATATTTTCTTACATGGGATATACTTTTTATGCCTTTTTTTTTTTCCAGGTGGGATTGGCAGTGGTGGCTCTGATCCTCTCACATTTACCATAATTTACTTGTGTTACTGCATCATTTTTGTGAATACGCTGCAGTACTGCAATGAGGAACCAACATGTGTGAACACAGCCCTGATTTCACTGCACACGTCTGCACAATCAGTGAAGTTGCAGTAGCTGCTTCTGGCTGGTCAGAGATGGTGACTCACTCAGGGGATTGGGGGATCCAGCCCCGCCTCCTGTGACATCATGCCCTTCACCCTGTCTGCATCATCAGCCTAATCTCAGCTAACACACACAATGTGAGAAAGAGGCATGGAATATTTGTCTCCTAAGGTGGGAGAGCAGAAGGAGCAGGAGACAATGTGAATTGGCACAGGGGCCATTTTTCTTCACTTCCTGGATTTCTATCAGCTACCAGTGTGGCAGAACAGCACAGATACGGTAATACATTGTATACACACATCTATAGAACTTTTAATGTACTTGTAATAGAAAACAAATTTTCCTTTTGCGGAGTTCCCCTTTAGGCTATGTTTACACTGCGTATATGTCCGGCCGCATATTTTCGCAGCCGGACATATACGCGGTAAACTCCAGCCGGAGATCTACGCTACTTGCGGCCGGCTACGTACGGATCGCGAACTTACGCCCGAAGTCTACTTACGCTTCCCGAGCGCCCTACGTAGCGATCTGACAGCGGTCTTTTACTTGGAAAGCTTCGGCTAGCCCCGACACCCCACAGAACCTTTTGGATCGGCACAAAAAGCTGCAAAAATGAAGAAATCACCACTACGTACGGGACCGCATGTTACGCTACGGGAGTAAGTTCCGGCATTTTCGTACGCAAACAATGGTCTGGTTCATTTTTTACGCCGGCGCGTACGATCCGGGCGTAAGTTCGTACGTAGTGTGAACTGTGCAGCAGTACATCGTATACTTTCCATTGTACGCAAACTACGTAAGTCTCCGGCCGCTTATTCACGGAACGCGCTACGGCCGGAAACTTACGTAGTGTCAACATAGCCTTAATATGCAAACTAGGGCTTCTAATATTGTTTATATCAATAGGTAAACTATAACCTGGAATATCTCAAAAATGAACCTTTTACATACTACATGGTGTCTTATACCGATACATGGTATATTTTCAATGGTTTTGTGATTCTGTAATTGAAGTTTCTGGAAGTGAAATAGTATGTGATCAACTATTCTTTAGCGTAATTGCTTTTAATTAAACTCTTATAGTAAAACAACAGAATAAACTAATAAAGAGCGATGTACGTACACTGGCTGAATGCCAGCCCCATTCTTTTTTACATCTTTATTCGTAAAAATGAAATAGAAGCTTGTTGTGTGTTGCGACACAGATGTGGGCACGCTTTCCTGGCCAGATGCGCCTTTGTGTGCTGTGAATTACTTCACTGTAAGACTGATAAATGAAGTCATTTATAAGCCTGCAGAGTGCAGCGCTGGAGCTCTATCCGTTATACACTGCCCGAGAAACCAGAGTGCTAGAAGGCCACAATTGCAATGGAACTGACAAATACATCAACTGCATCTTAAAAAGATAAATTATAACATGATGGAGTAGTATATAAATTAAGAGTAGGATAAACCATTGGAAGCGAACATTCAGTGGGCTACCTGACAGAGTGTGTGTATGTATATATATATATATATATATATATATATATATATATATATATATATATATATATATTATACACAAAGAGACTTGGGGTGTAGCTGACAGAGAGGATACACAAACTCTACTAAACTGTATATTGTTAATTTGAATAAGAGGGCGCCGTAGCGTCATGGGATAGGACGCAACTCTTCCTGCTCCCTCCGGGATCGACGCTGCTGACGCGATGAAGCTGCCTTACTCAGCCCCGACTATAGTGAAGGTCCCCCGGCCGGACGATAAAATATCTGTGTAGGGTGAATATTTTTGGTTTCTGGTCCGGATGCTTAGGGCTGGAATCGGGCACTTCCTGGACTACTCAACATGGACCACGTGACTGTAATAAAGCCCCCTCCGAGCCCAGGCTTTACATTTCTGGACGGTTAGTGGAGACTGCCGAGCCTGTATGAAATGCCGGACATGTGAGTAAATGCTGCAGCTTTTATATCAGTGATGGGGGGGGGGGGGGACGCCGGCAGCGGCGGGGACCAGGGCTGGACTTGTCTGACTTGGGTGGGTGTCGCGGCCGTGGGGAGGGAGAGGACTCGGCTTATTTTGCTGTGTCCTGCTCCCACTCGGCGGCTGCCGGCGTCACCTGGTTGGGCCGGCTGGCGCGGCTAGACGTCTCCGGTTCTGCCTCTATAATAACTGTATAGCTGCCAAGTCTGCCCAAATACAGCGTCTAGAGAAATGCTTGCTGTATTCATAAAGCCTGAACTGAAGGATATCCGCATAGGGGGTTGTCTGGGGGTCAGGGCATGGTATTGGCGACTCTGTTTTGCCCTTCAGACTCTCGTAGCCGAATGTGAACTTTAAGCAGGCTCATTGGTTGGCATCTATTTGTTTTTCCTAAGGTGAACGGCTGGGCCTGTGGCACACGGCTCCTTTTTTATTTCTTGCCTGGGGCTGAGTGGGGGAATCCCTGGGGGTGACTCTCTTAGAAATCTCTGCTTGTATATCTTGAAGACACAGTGAGTATCTCCTAGTGAGAGAAATTTTGTGATCTGGATGTCTCCTACCATGTAATACGATCTGTATTCCTTCTTCCTGTAGAGCAATATGTCACCTAAAGCCACAAATAAGAAGTCAGGGGGAGCCAAGACGAATAAAGAAAAAGCTGCTAAGATGGATAAATATTTAAAATCTACTGCTGCAGCGAGTCATCCTCGCAGTAATCCGGTGTCTCCCTTATCTTTTTCGAGTGTCATCTGGTGCAAGATGTACTGCCTTACAGGAGGAGAGGGAGGAGGTAGAGAATGGAGGGGCGCTCCCGGAGAATTCAGTCACCCTTGATGTGATTTTATCCAAATTAAGTCTTGCAATAAATCCGTTTCAGATCTAACTTTAACAGTGGGCGCCCTTTCATCGGATATAGCCCTGAATAGAGGAGACAAACAAAATGAGGGACAAAATGGCCGATCTTGAGAAGGTCGTCCCTGGTTTGGAACAGGAGGTGAAGGAGCTATGGAGTACTATGAATAAATATGGACAACTATCCTTAAAGGGGTTATCCAGTGCTACAAAAACATGGCCACTTTCCCCCTACTGTTGTCTCCAGATTGGGTGGGTGGAAACTCGGTTCCATTGAAGTAAATGGAGCTTAATTGCAAACCACAATGAACTGGAGACAACAGTAGGGGGAAAAGTGGCCATGTTTTTGTAGCACTGGATAACCCCTTTAACACACAGGAAATTGACTGATTTTGAGGAGAGGTCTAGAGCAGGGGTACTCAACAACTTTTAGTGAAGGTCCACTTACCGGGGTCTATTGTCAGGTGAAGGTCCGAGCTGAACATCAGTAGGAAACATGTTTTGTTAATTTTCACAAACGTTCAATTATTTATATACAGAATTGCTGCTTATTAATGCTTATTATTGGCATTTTTTCTTTCTCACCTGCCCTTTGATATTAGGTACAAAGGCGGTGACTGCCCTGGTATTACATAGCCCCCCCTGTTGCTCGCCCTAGTATATAGACCCCCTGTGCATTCTCCCCCAGTAGTATATAGCCCCCATGTGCGTTCTTCCCCAGTAGTATATAGCCCCCCTGTGAGCTCTCACCTGTAGTATATAGCCCCCCCCCCTGTGAGCTCCCCCCAGTAGTATATAGCCCCCCTGTGCCCTCTCCCCCTGTAGTATATAGTGCCCTCTCCCCCTGTGAGCTCCCCCAGTAGTATATAGCCCCCTGTGAGCTCCCCCCAGTAGTATGTAGCCCCCTGTGAGCTTTCCCCTGTAGTATATAGCCCCCTGTGAGCTTTCCCCTGTAGTATATAGCCCCCTGTGAGCTTTCCCCTGTAGTATATAGCCCCCTGTGAGCTTTCCCCTGTAGTATATAGCCCCCTGTGAGCTCCCCCCAGTAGTATATAGCCCCCCTGTGAGCTTTCCCCTGTAGTATATAGCCCCCCCCATGCTCTCCCCCAGTAGTATATAGCCCCCTGTGAGCTCCCCCCAGTAGTATATAGCCCCCCCTGTGCGCTCTCCCCTTATAGATGGCCCCCAGACAAAAAACAAACAAACCACAACTCACCTAGCACCTCGCTCCCCCGCCGCGCCTGTCTTCTTCTCTTCTCCTGTCGGTCCAGCCCCCGGCTGATACTCGCTCTCTGGGGATATCCCGGGGATTCCCCAGGAGAGCGCGCATAAGTGACCTCAGTGTGCGCCGCCGCCCTGTACTTCCGTCCTGCAACCTAAGTACAGTACACCTGTGGGGTGGGAGGCAGTGCGGTGAGGGAGCGGGACACATGGGGGCCGGATCCGGGGTGGTACGGAGGTCTGACCAGGGGTCCGGACAGCTGGCCTCCGCGGTCCGGGTTAGGACCGCGGTCCGCCAGTTGAGGACCCCTGGTCTAGAAGATCAAATGTGAGAATTGTGGGCCTCCGGGGGAAGGTGGAGACTGATGACCCGGTGAAATTTTGTCGAACTTGGATACTAGAAACTTTTGGCCAGGAGTGTTTTTCCTCACTATTTGGTGTGGAAAGGGCCCATCATGTACTTGGCTGAGGTAGGGGGGAGGGTTTTTTCTTTTTTTCCCTTTTCTCTTTCTCTCTCTTTTTTTCCTTTTGCTTTTTAAATGGCTGAGGAGTTAAGAGTGTTCTTTTGGACTGTGAGGGGGACTGGGGACAGGGCTAAAAGGTGCGCCATATTTGACTTGATTAACAATTATTTACCATGTATTGTGTGTTTGGCTGAAACCCATTGCACTAGTGATTTGCTGTCTATGATCCATAGGAGATGGGCTTCTTTTGTCTTAGCTTTTGTATACGTGCCTCCCCCCTTCTCTCCCCAGGTGTAACGCCAGTTATTTGAATTTACAGTGGAGTGTGGTGATCCCCGATTACCTCTGTGTGGTGACCTCAACTGCGTAATAGATGGGATGAGAGATAGGGTGGGTCACGGCGGACTTTGGGGTATTCCTCACCACTGGTTAGCTTTATGATGGAAGTCATGTGGAAAGATGCATGGCGTACACTTCATGGTCAGGAACAGATCTTTCCATGGTTTTGTCCTGGATATATGACAGCATCTCGCTTTATGCAATGATCAGATGCTTCAATGGATTAGTAATATTTCATATGAGACTAGATCTGTTTCTGACCATTTGCCGTTGGTGGTAAATATTAGGGGGCCTTGGTTTCGACCGGTGGAGAATTGTATTTTTAATCCACACTGGCTTACAATCATTAACCCTTAGAGGACAGGCCATTTTCAATTTTTGCATTTTCGTTTTTCCCTCCTTGTGTATATAAGGCCATAGCACTTGCATTTTTCCACCTAGAAACCCACATGAGCCCTTATTTTTTGCGTCACTAATTGTACTTTGCAATGACGGGCTGAATTTTTGCATAAACTACACTGTGAAACCAGAAAAAAATTCAATGTGTGGTGAAATAAAAAAAAAAAAAAACGCATTTCTTTTATTTGTTTTTTTTTTGTTTTTACGCCATTCGCCCTGGGGTAAAACTGACTTGTTTATATATGTTCCTCAAGTCGTTATGATTACAGCGATATATAACATGTATAACTTATATTGTATCTGATGGCCTGTAAAAAAATTCAAACCATTGTTAACAAATATACGTTTCTTAAAATCGCTCCATTCCCGGCTTATAGCGCTTTTATCCTTTGGTCTATGGGGCTGTGTTAGGTCAGTTTTTGCACCATGATGTGTTCTTTCTATCGGTACCTTGATTGCGCATATGCGTCTTTTTGATCGCTTTTTATTACAATTTTTCTGGATTTGATGCGACCAAAAATGCGCAATTTTGCACTTTGGGATTTTTTTACGCTTACGCTGTTTACCGTGCGAGATCAGGAATGTGATTAATTAATCGGGCGATTACGCACGCGGCGATAGCAAACATGTTTATTTATTTATTAACCTGGGAAAAGGGGGGTGATTCTGACTTTTACTAGGGGAGGGGGATTTTTATTAATAACACTTTTTTTTTTTTCTTTTTTTACTTTTGCACTTATACTAGAAGCCCCCCTGGGGTTAGAGTTATTCCCCCCCTCCTGGGGTTACGGTTACTCCCCCCCCCCCCCCCTGGGGTTAGGGTTATTCTCCCCCCTGGGGTTAGGGTTATTTCCCCCCCCTCTGGGGTTAGGGTTATTTCCCCCCCCTCTGGGGTTAGGGTTATTTCCCCCCCCTCTGGGGTTAGGGTTATTTCCCCCCCCTCTGGGGTTAGGGTTATTTCCCCCCCCTCTGGGGTTAGGGTTATTTCCCCCCCCTCTGGGGTTAGGGTTATTTCCCCCCCCTCTGGGGTTAGGGTTATTTCCCCCCCCTCTGGGGTTAGGGTTATTTCCCCCCCCTCTGGGGTTAGGGTTATTTCCCCCCCCTCTGGGGTTAGGGTTATTTCCCCCCCCTCTGGGGTTAGGGTTATTTCCCCCCCCTCTGGGGTTAGGGTTATTTCCCCCCCCTCTGGGGTTAGGGTTATTTCCCCCCCCTCTGGGGTTAGGGTTATTTCCCCCCCCTCTGGGGTTAGGGTTATTTCCCCCCCCTCTGGGGTTAGGGTTATTTCCCCCCCCTCTGGGGTTAGGGTTATTTCCCCCCCCTCTGGGGTTAGGGTTATTTCCCCCCCCTCTGGGGTTAGGGTTATTTCCCCCCCCTCTGGGGTTAGGGTTATTTCCCCCCCCTCTGGGGTTAGGGTTATTTCCCCCCCCTCTGGGGTTAGGGTTATTTCCCCCCCCTCTGGGGTTAGGGTTATTTCCCCCCCCTCTGGGGTTAGGGTTATTTCCCCCCCCTCTGGGGTTAGGGTTATTTCCCCCCCCTCTGGGGTTAGGGTTATTTCCCCCCCCTCTGGGGTTAGGGTTATTTCCCCCCCCTCTGGGGTTAGGGTTATTTCCCCCCCCTCTGGGGTTAGGGTTATTTCCCCCCCCTCTGGGGTTAGGGTTATTTCCCCCCCCTCTGGGGTTAGGGTTATTTCCCCCCCCTCTGGGGTTAGGGTTATTTCCCCCCCCTCTGGGGTTAGGGTTATTTCCCCCCCCCTCTGGGGTTAGGGTTATTTCCCCCCCCTCTGGGGTTAGGGTTATTTCCCCCCCCTCTGGGGTTAGGGTTATTTCCCCCCCCTCTGGGGTTAGGGTTATTTCCCCCCCCTCTGGGGTTAGGGTTATTTCCCCCCCCTCTGGGGTTAGGGTTATTTCCCCCCCCTCTGGGGTTAGGGTTATTTCCCCCCCCTCTGGGGTTAGGGTTATTTCCCCCCCCTCTGGGGTTAGGGTTATTTCCCCCCCTCTGGGGTTAGGGTTATTTCCCCCCCCTCTGGGGTTAGGGTTATTTCCCCCCCCTCTGGGGTTAGGGTTATTTCCCCCCCCCCTGGGGTTAGGGTTATTCCCCCCCCCCCCTGGGGTTAGGGTTATTCCCCCTGGGGGACTTCTAGTATAAGCACTCTTTTCTCTCATTGATCTATGTTGTATATAGTAATACAGGATAGATCAATGAGATAGGCACTTTGATTGCTTTTGGCTGCTGCAGCCAGAAGCAATCGAGTGCCGAGCCGGGATCAGCTCCATTACGGCGCTGAGCCCAGCGGCAGCAGGATGTGTGAATCGCCACTAGACACCAGGGATGGCTGCATTCAAGTATTCAGATGCAGCTGTCAACGATTACTTTATTAGCGGGCACAGCAATCGGACCGTGCCTGCTATTAGCCGCGGTCCCGGGCTACATGCTGCACCCGGGCCCGCGGCTTACGACCAGGGTCGCCTAAGGGTTAAAAATAAAGATAAGATCAGAGAACAGCTTAAGGCTTTTTGGGAAATAAATAAGGGATCGGCCGCCCTTACAGTGGTGTGGGATGCCCTGAAGGCTTACCTTCGGGAAATCCTATTTAGGGAAGTGTGTGTAAAAAAAGAGGTCCTTCCAGGCCCAAGGTAATAGATATAAGCAAGCTGTCATCTTGGCAGAGGCGAGGAGAATGGAGAGTTACTAAAGAAAGCCCAAAATGATTACTCTGTATTTCTTTTAACCAAGGCTCAGCACTCCATCTTTTTTAGGGGTTAAAAATATTTTTTTGGGATCAGGTTAGCCGGGAAATACCTGGCTAGGATTATTACAATTCAGGAAAGTAGAAATCCAATTGTAGCGTTAAAAGATAAGGCGGGTGTTGTCACTACTGCCCCCCCCTGAAATGAATCAGAATATTTTTGATTTTTACGCAGAGTTGTATTCTGGAGATAACAGAATCTGAGAGACTCAAATAGATAATTACATTCAAGAGCTAGCAATCCCAAGGCTGGACTCTGAGAACTGTTCCCTGTTGAATGTCCCTTTAACCCTTGAAGATCTTAAGGAGGCTCTGAATAGTTTCGGTGGTCATTCTGCCCCCAGTGCGGACGGGCTTCCGTTCGAAGTATACAAGGAGTTTGCGGATATCCTTATGCCTTGGTTGTTGGAGACATTCCCATGAGGGAAGCAGACATAGTCCTGATAGAAAAAAAACAGACCCCCAGAGGATTGAATCCTACAGACCCATCTCATTGATCAATTGTGATTGTAAAATAATTGCAAAAGTACAGGCCCTGAGGTTGGGAAGGGTGGCCCCTCTGGTTATTGGTGCAGAGCAATCCGGTTTTGTCCCGAACAGACTTATTTTTGATAATATCTCCCGGGCTTTTGCAAATGTTCAGCTAGGGCCGGAGACTCCCCATTCCATCCTGTCCTTAGATGCTATGAAGGCGTTCGACAGGGTGGAATGGGGATTTCTTTGGAAAGTCCTGGAGGCTTTTGCGTTGGGAACACAATTTGTCTAATGGGTTAAGTTGTTGTACTCGGGCCCTAGGGCCAAGGTGGTGCATAATAACAGGGCCACCGATTGGTTTAGCCTAGGGAGGGGGATCAGACAGGGGTGTCCCCTGTCTCCCCTCCTTTTTGTTTATCGAGGCTCTGGCAATAAAGATAAGGGGATCATCTAATGTAACAGGATTTGGACTACGGGGGGTGGAAGAAAAGATCCTCTTGTATGCAGATGACATCTTGCTTTTTTTGGAGGGGGAGAGGGTGCCATCCATAATATTGTCTCCAGTTACGGAAAGGTATCTGGCTTGCAGATTAATTGGAAAAAATCCTCCCTGTTGCCATTGGGTAGGGATCATTTAAGGTGCAGTTCCCTGGTTCTTGTTTTGAAGCCCGAAGAATCCTTGGAATATCTAGGCGTGAGACTCTGCTAGAGTTGATAAGTATGTTTCTTTGATTCTATTAGGATCAAGAAGAAGGTGGAGTTTTGGGGTGGGCTGCCACTATCTGTGGCGGATCGCATGGTGATAATTAAAATGATCATCTTGCCACAGTTATTATTTATTTTATATGCTTCCAATGTATAAATTGCTTAGACTTGGTTTAATAGAATTTCCTTTTTATTAAATTCCTTTATACGGGGTAAACAGCGTCCAAGAATCAAGTATTATAATTGGACGCATCTGTCTGGAGAAGGGGGTATGGCCTTGCCTGACTTCAAACTGTATTTTTTGGCTATGTGGGCCAAAACTATTAGGAATTGGAGGTCATCTCCCATAATTGAGTTTGCACAACAGAATCTGAATGGGCTATATGATGATGTGTTTATGGCACTAGAGGGTGGATTTGGGGGCAAAAAGATGATATCACATATTGGTTTATATTGTAAGGTATGGAAAGCATTAAAAAATATCTATAATATCAATGGATGTTTTTCTTTTTCTCCTCTTTGGGGTAACCAATTTTTTTTTTTTTTTTTTTGTGAGTTTAATTTTTCATTAATTTTTAAACTTAACATTAATAAGGTATATACCTTATTCTCATGATACAAAGCAAACACATAAACAATTATAAGCAATACTCTAAGTCCCCTCCCCCCATGACATCTGATTCTCTATATTAGTCTGTTACTTTATATATCTTTAATTCTCAGTTTATTTCACCTTAATTTTTATGTCTCTTATCCTAACTTCTATTGAGGTAAAGCCGCAAGTAGTACATGCACCATTTTTGCCAATGTTTAGGGGATCTTATAATCCCATCCGTTCCTACAGCTATTGCAGTTTCCATCTTATACTTGTGTTGTACCTTAGCTATAACCTCTAGTGTAGATGGGATTTCACTAGATTTCTATCTTCTAGCTATGCCATTTCTTGCTGCCATTAATACATGCAGCAATATTACCGTGTCTTGGGGTGGAATGTTCTCTGTATCCATTGAAATCAATGCCAGACCTGGACCCCAGTTTGGTGGGTAACCAAGTATACTTCGTATGAGGTCCTCTATTTGGGACCAGAACATCTTAATTAAATGGCATTCCCACCATATATGAAGCAGAGTGCCATTACTCTCATGGCACCTCCAACATACCGTATTTGGAAATTTTTTTGCTAACTTATATGGTGTCCTATACCAACGATATAATAATTTGCGGGATGCTTCTAGGTGTCCAATACAATGCGAGACTCTAGATGGAATACTATATACCATGTCCCATTGATCCTGTGTTAATATATGACCTAGGTCCTCTTCCCATTTCTTTGTAAATGATCTTCTTTGAGATGATAAAATCCTATATGTTAGGGCGAGGCCCTTTTGACTTTAGTTTTATGGGAATTCTTCATATTTTGTTGTTTTAAGATCATATAATGAATTATTTGATTTGATCGTGTGAAGGCAGTGCCTCAGTTTATTTGAGATCCCATATCCATCAGCTATTTCTGAGAATGGTTTAAGACTAAGGCTATTGTCTTCACAGATATCGCCCAGATTCTTTATTCCCTTTTCCATCCAAGTACTATAATCAGAATCTAATATCAATAATTCCATGTTTTCTAAGTGGAATCCTTTTTGGTTGTGTAGGTACTAACACTGTTTTTACAATGTTACTGTTAAAAATCCTACATCCAGCTTCTAATGTAGGTGATAAATGAGAAGAGGATCTCTGAGATAATCTCGTATGCCACCCCCATGCTCTTAGGTCAAAGCATTGTGCAATTTTTGTTCTAATTCTACCCATAATCTCACATTATCTTTTACCCACCACCATTTTAGCTGTTCTAACACTGCGGCATAATAATAAAGGGAGATATCAGGGCACCCTAGTCCTCCATATTTTACAGGTGTACATATGATTTCTTTTGCTACTCTCGCTTTTTGGCCTGACCGTGTATATTGCATTATTATTTTTTTAATATGTTTTAACCAGAATTGGGGGATGTGAATTGGCAGATTCCTAAAATAATATAAGAATTTCGGCAGTAACATCATTTTTATAATTAAAATTCGCCCTATCCATGTTATTGGCAATTTTAGAGTACTTAATAATATCTTTATTTAATATATTCAGTAGCTGATCAAAGTTAGTTGTTACTAATTTATTAAAGGATATATAAGGTTCACCCCCAAGTATGGTAGAGATTTATCTGTCCCTTGAAACGGAAACTTATTTTTAAGTTTTGTAACAATGGAGTGCGGTATTCCCATATTAAGAATTAATGATTTAGTCGAGTTTACTTTATAATAATAATAATTTATTGCTGAATTCAGTTAATATTTTCATCACCGCAGGTAGGGATGACTCAGGTTCTGATATGGTTAGTATGATGTCATCTGCGAACAATCCTATATGATGATCTTGTTGTATTGTTGATATCCCCCTTTATGGTTTCATCTTCCCTGATTTTTTGAGCTAACGGCTCAATTGCTAAAATAAAAATAATCGGGGAGAGAGGCCAACCCTGCCGTGTTCCGTTTGTTATCTTAAAGGTTCCTGAAAGGGTGCCTGCTGAGTATACCTGGGCCGGTTTGCCCGGGTAACCAATATTTAGTGGAGTTTGAGAAGATAAGGGATCACGGTTTTTGGATTATAAGGGATGTTAAATACATTTCACAGATAGTAGAAAATGGGGCACTTTTGTCTTTTGATGAACAAACGAAAATATACATTTAGAGATTCACATTTGTTTTGGTGTGCCCAGTTATAGCATGCCTTTAATTTCACGTCTAATACTGACATTTGGAATTTACAGTCACATAACTTCTTTGAATTCTTGGGTTCTTCGACAGAGTGTAAGAAATGTTTATCTGAAATATATAAGATGTTAATTAGGGAAAGGGTTGGAGGTATGATTCTCAGAGCACGGGAAAAGTGGGAATGGAGAATTGGTAATTTACCTGATGATCTATAGGCGACTGTTTTGGGTAATGTGCGGCAGATTTCATTTATTCCCGCCCATAGATTGATCCAACTTAAGATTCTGTATAACCTTTATCTGTTTCCAAGTGACTTAGTTAAGAGAAAACTTTGTTCTAATTCTCTGTGTCCTAAATGCTCCATGGAGGAGGCAGATTTTTCCCATCTCCTTTGGGAATATCCGCAGGTACAGGGATTTGGGAATTTAGTTAAACTCAATATTTCTAATGTAGTAGGTACGGGATAGGATATGGAGGTCCCCAGATTTTTGCTGGGGGGCTATAAAAATGACGGGAGTGCCGGCTCTCTAGGTAATTAACCCTCCTTACCAGGATTGTAATAGCTGGAAGATGGTTTAGTGATGGAGCCCCCACGGTAGAGGAGTGGAGCTTTTTGGCTGATAGGGTGCAGAGGTATGAGGATCACCGCTCCGCTTATTTTTCAAGTAAGGCTATGAAAAATTATTACATGCTATGGCGACTTTGGATGGAATACCGTTCATGTAGGGAGTAACCCTCTTTTTTATTTTTATTTTTTCCGCTTTCTCTGCCTCTTTTTTTTTTCTCTCTCTCTAAGGGATTGGGGGGGGGGATTTAAATAATTAATAATAAGTTGAGTACCTTGAATGTATGTGCTTTGAATCATTTTTATAAGTGATGTTTTTTGTTGAATTTATAACTAAATAAAAGGAAAAAAAGAGTTTAATTTAGTAGATACAGCTAAAGAGAGAGAACTTGCCTGGTCCTACTATGTTAAGATTTTTTTTTCATGTATCCTGCCAGAATGACCTGCTATACCCTATCACGGGCAACAACCACTAAAGGGGAACCCTCCCTGTCTACATCTTGGGTGACCATTTTCACTACGTCTTTATCGGGAAGTCCTTCAGGACTATCCCCAGCATTTTGGTTAAAATTGCAGTTTGACAAAATAACTCGCTGACCTTGCTTTATCACTTTGGGATAACTTGAAGGAATAGCTTTGCCTGGATGTCATACCCTGGGGCCCGTGTTCCAGGATCCAGCACTTTCTGATCTCTTTTGGCAAGAGGCAGTATATTCAAAGCCATGAGTATGTGTATATTCTTCTAAGTATCTAGCGTAGAGATGAGCGAAGCTGTAATGCTCAAGCTGCAATACTGAGGCCAGGGGCGGCCTGGGCCGTGAGTAGGGGGTATCCCCCCCCCCCCCCCAGTCCGGCCTCCCCCAGTATATACAGGAGGAGACATGTATACACGAGGAGAACTACACAGGAGGGGACATATATACAGGAAAAGACATACACAGGAGTTGACATACATAGAGGAGGCCTACACATGAGGTGACATACAGTATATACAGGAGGAGGACATACACAGGAGGTGTATATATTTCTCATCCTGTATATATATGGCAAGAGGAGACATACACAGGAAGTGCCATGTAGAGACCAGCCAAAGCGATAACTCTGCCGGCTGCCGGTTAAAGTGCTCAATGCAGTGAAATCCTAGGTGCATTTCTCCCTGGGAAAAGATGAACCTGTGGAGCCTCATTTAAGAGTCTGGAAACACAGGACTAGCCAGATATCCCTCCGGGAAGGACCCAGCCAAGGGGCAGCTCCTCTAAGGAAACCACCATATTAAGTGGCCCTATAAGTCAGTGTAATGACAAGGGAAAAACCAAGGCCAGGTAACCATCTACATACAGCCGCCCCGGGGTATCCATCCACATACAGCTGTTTCGGGGTGTTGCCCCTCATCAGTGTGGAGCAGAATTCTGGCTAGGTGAGAGAAATGACTAGTAAAGCCATAAGAGAAACAGATGGCTGATCTCAGGGAGACCGACCAAACAATAACACTACCGGCTGCTAGTGAAAGTGCTCAATGCAGTGCATCCTAGTTGCATTGCTGTTTGTGGATGGATACCTGGCCTTGGCTTTTCCCTTGTCATTACACTGACTTATAGGGCTAGGTAGAGGTTAAAAAAATGAAACTTCTGCAGTAGCATAAAGCATTACTTGCCTATTCCATTTTTTGAAACTACCAAAAACCCATTTGTTTTGAGGACTTTTATTAGGGGAGGGGGCTTTTTATTAATACACACTAACTAGAAGTCCCCCTGGGGTTAGTGCCCCCTGGGGAATTTCTAGTGTTACTACATTGATTCCGCATTGAGATCTATGCAGTGTATACGTATAAAAAAAAAAATAATAAAAAAAAAATCTATGAGATTGGTGATCTATTGCTCTTGGCTGCTGCCATTACAGTGCAGACCCTTGGCCGGATAGGTAGCAGGGATCACTCCTCCTGCGATTGCGTAGCGGTGGGGGGCGATCCCGCCACAAGACCACCAGGTATGGGGGGGAAAAAGGCATTTAAAAGCTGCCGTCAACTTTGACAGCTGCATCTAAATGCCTAATTAGCGGGCACGGTGATCGGACCGTGCTCGCTAATTGCCGCAGATAACGGAAGTCACTTTGTCAATGTAAATCTATGGGGCGATTCCATACCATCGCTCAGCCATCCCATATACTTATACAGGAAAGTGACTTTCGACCCCTTCACAGGGAGCAGTAGGTATTCTCTGGTCACAAATGACTGGAAGGGCCGAAGATGTTATCCCAACTGTCAGAGCATTGCCACTGGAAGAAGTTTTTGAGCGGTTGGCATCTACCTTCCCTGCACTGATGTTGGGAGGGTAATAACAGGTAAGAGCCAGAGTGGTACTTGACCCCCAGGCTAAAATTTGCCAGCCAGCTTTCTGTTCTCAGTTAGTCAGTGATTGGCTGAGCGGACTGTCACTCTTAAGACACAAGAGTAAGAACCTGCACTTGAGGGACAATCATACTCAAGCGCAAGACTGCTTTTTCTGAACTTGTTCTTAAGGTTACCTTGTACTGTTCCTTTTACATTTTACATTACACAGACAGAGACACACACACACACACACACACACACACACAGACAGAGACACAGACACACACACAGACAGAGACACAGACACACACACAGACAGAGGCACACACAGACAGAGACACACACAGACGGTGACACACAGACGGAGACACACACAGACGGAGACACACACACACAGACGGAGACACACACACACACAGACGGAGACACACACACACACACACACACACACACACACAGACGGAGACACACACACACACAGACGGAGACACACACACACACAGACGGAGACACACACACACACACACACACAGACGGAGACACACACACACATTGTGAGGAAACTCCAGGTTGTCAGCAGCTTCTTTTTCCCCTCCTCCTCCTCCTGCCTCCATCTTCCTCCTGGTGCCGGACCCGTGTTCTTCCGCCCCTCCCCTTCCTCCTCTGCACTGACAGCAGAGCAGGAAACAGGTGATAGGGAAGAATCAGGACCCCAGGAGGCAGCGTTAGGCAGTCTGAAGGCTCAGTGCAGTTCCCAGGAAAAGGCTGCCATTATCACAGCTGATTCGGGAGAACTGCAGAGAGGCAGGAGGTGGCGAGGGAGCCCAGTGGGCCCCCTGCAGCTAGGGGCCCGGTCGCCATGGAGACCGCTGTGACCCCCTATAGCTACGCCACTGGCCATACTAGATAACTCACTCTCTGGAACCACTCCACTACTCTCACACTAAGATAAGACAGAAACCCAAAAAAGTCTGCCACAAAATAATGTTTGCAATTCAAATATTAAATATCAAGCAAAGAAAAAATTGCAGAACTAATACGTGAATAAAACATTAAATCAATAATAAATTACATAATTATCACGATGAGATGACAGGAGGGGCAGGAGCTGCATACTACAGTTATCTATCACATATACAGGATACCGATCTATACCTGCTAGAAAGAGAGTGTGGATCTCGCTCAGGGACACTGTGTATGTGTGTATGTGGGCAGGGCCGGCACCAGCACAGGGCTTACCCGGGCAAGTGTCGGGGCCCCAGCACCTCCAGGGGCCAGAGAGGAAGAGGGGCCCAGTGTTCTGACGTTCAGCCTGCTCACTGTAATGCAGACCTGCAGATAGAGAAATGGATGAAGGCCCTGATCACATGATTACAGCATGGGAGAAGACTGAGCTGTAGGTTCTGTGTGTGTGTGTGTGTGTGTGTGTGTGTGTCATTTAGTTATGTGTGTGTCAGTCAGAGTCAGTAATGTGTGTTTGTGTATGTTAGTGGTGTCTCAAGTGATTGTGCATGGTGTGTGGATGAGGGTCCGGCTGAGGCTTTGTCACTTAAGGGCCCACAAAACCCTGGAGCCGGCCCTGTATGTGGGTATATATGTATGTGGGTATATATGTATGTGGGTATATATGTATTTATGTATTTGGGTATATATGTATGTATGTATGTATGTATTGGGGTATATATGTATGTATGTGTGGGGTATATATGTATGTATGTGTGGGGTATATATGTATGTATGTGTGGGGTATATATGTATGTATGTGTGGGGTATATATGTATGTATGTGTGGGGTATATATGTATGTATGTGTGGGGTATATATGTATGTATGTGTGGGGTATATATGTATGTGTGAGTATATATGTATGTATGTGTGGGTATATATGTATGTAAGTCTGAAACACAGGACTAGAGGTTTTATATTTCTGGCATATTCCCACTAATGTGAGGGTTTCCCAGTTAGATGATGGTGGAATTCCTCCGGCCTTAGAATTTGCTGACAGGGTCACTAAAAGATCATGAGAACAATCTGAAATCATCTGATCAGTACAGACATGCAAAGCATTAGCTGCTAATTACTTGTAAGTACTAAAGTGCTGGAATAATCTTATGAAACAGAATCCAGATGCTTTATAGATGACCGGTCCTTATATCCAACCCCGGACATGTCACAGAGGAGAGTGTTCACACCGCGACATATCACAATACCCACTGCACCTTCCCTGCTCTGTGTCCACCTGGACGCCTCCATAAACTTACATTATATGGCCGCTCAGGTCCGTTGTTTGACATAGCAGATGTGTGTGAAGTGTCAAACAACGGCCATTGTCTCAAGTGTTCACCCGGCTAATACTGTAGTCTCAGCTGAGTGAACGCCACTTCATCTTAATTGGAATGCGGGCACATTGGGGTGTACAGTTGGGTGTCCGCACACTCCAGTTAGCCATAGAGCACATTGGGGTGTACAGTTGGGTGTCCGCACACTCCAGTTAGCCATAGAGCACATTGGGGTGTACAGTTGGGTGTCCGCACACTCCAGTTAGCCATAGAGCACATTGGGGTGTACAGTTGGGTGTCCGCACACTCCAGTTAGCCATAGAGCACATTGGGGTGTACAGTTGGGTGTCCGCACACTCCAGTTAGCCATAGAGCACATTGGGGTGTACAGTTGGGTGTCCGCACACTCCATTTAGCCATAGAGCACATTGGGGTGTACAGTTGGGTGTCCGCACACTCCAGTTAGCCATAGAGCACATTGGGGTGTACAGTTGGGTGTCCGCACACTCCAGTTAGCCATAGAGCACATTGGGGTGTACAGTTGGGTGTCCGCACACTCCAGTTAGCCATAGAGCACATTGGGGTGTACAGTTGGGTGTCCGCACACTCCATTTAGCCATAGAGCACATTGGGGTGTACAGTTGGGTGTCCGCACACTCCAGTTAGCCATAGAGCACATTGGGGTGTACAGTTGGGTGTCCGCACACTCCAGTTAGCCATAGAGCACATTGGGGTGTACAGTTGGATGTCCGCACACTCCAGTTAGCCATAGAGCACATTGGGGTGTACAGTTGGATGTCCGCACACTCCAGTTAGCCATAGAGCACCCTGTAAAGAGCAGCCGGGGGCCGTATTTACACTGTGAGCACAGGCCGTTCACTGAATAACGGCCGCATGAGATAGAAATGTCACTTATTTTGAGCAACTGCATGGAACACTGGCGGTAGTGTATACAGAGTGTACTATAATGTATAATTTCAATGAACAGAAACAAAATTACGTAGTATATAGCAAGCTACTATAGGCTATTGCTTCTGTTTGTTTTCCAACAGGGTGATAAAGCATATCCAGAAGGGGATCAAAAACACAGAAAGGCTATGTTCACACACTGCTGAAATTGAGTGGATAACGCCATTTAGCAGTGCGTGAGTATAGCCTTTCTGTGTTTCCTATCCACTCCTGGTTTTGGTTGCAAAATACTGAGTAAAAATACTGTGTGGGAACATAGCCTAAGGGTGGTATTACACGGGCCGAGCAGGGCCCGATAATACCTGTAAACGAACAGCGATCTGCTAGATCGCCGCTCGTTTACTGGGCCTATTTCGTTACCGATGTCCTTGCAGCCCTTGCATAACTATATACATTACCCATCCTCGTTCCAGGGCTGCTGCTGCGGTCTTCTTCTCCCTGGGTCCTGTGCGCTGTAACGTCAGCTGACAGGCCACTCTGACGTTACAGCGCCCAGGACCCGGGGAGAAGAAGACCGCAGCCCTGGAACGTGGATGGGTAATGTATATTGTTAGTCGCCGCCCGTGCACCGCTATTACACGTAGCGATGCGTGGTCGGTGCCCGACAAAAATAGGTCAAAACCTATATCAACTATCAGCCAAAGATCGTTGTCATCGGCTGATCGTTGTATTTATTACATGGAACGATAATCGGCTGATTCGACTGATTATCGTTCCGTGTAATAGTACCCTAAAGGGCCTATTACACAGGTCTTTAAGAGGAGCAAACGATGGCTCTCAGCGCTCGTTTGCTCCCGGTTCCCCGCTCGCGGCGAGCGGGTGAGTGTGGGAGGGGCGGCAGGGAGCTGCGGGGGGGGGCTGCCCGGGTGATCGCTGATCGTCCGGGCAGCCCATAGGATAAAGCAGCGTATGCTGCCTCCTATTCAACGGAGCGACTGCAACGATCAGCCGACATGAACGATGTCGGCTGATCACTGCACTCTATTCCACGGGACGATTATCGCCCGTAGCGGCTGATATCGGCCGAATACGGACGATAATCGTTCCGTGAAATAGGGCCTTAACACTGTAACTGGATACATTACTGTAGCTGTATATACGCTGTAGCTGTATATACGCTGTACCTGGATACATTACTGTAGCTGTATATACCCTGTAGCTGTATATACGCTGTACCTGGATACATTACTGTAGCTGTATATACGCTGTACCTGGATACATTACTGTAGCTGTATATACCCTGTACCTGGATACATTACTGTAGCTGTATATACGCTGTACCTGGATACATTACTGTAGCTGTATATACCCTGTCCCTGGATACATTACTGTAGCTGTATATACGCTGTACCTGGATACATTACTGTAGCTGTATATACGCTGTACCTGGATACATTACTGTAGTTGTATATACCCTGTAGCTGTATATACGCTGTACCTGGATACATTACTGTAGCTGTATATACCCTGTAGCTGTATATACGCTGTACCTGGATACATTACTGTAGCTGTATATACGCTGTACCTGGATACATTACTGTAGCTGTATATACGCTGTACCTGGATACATTACTGTAGCTGTATATACCCTGTAGCTGTATATACGCTGTACCTGGATACATTACTGTAGCTGTATATACCCTGTACCTGGATACATTACTGTAGCTGTATATACGCTGTAGCTGTATATACCCTGTACCTGGATACATTACTGTAGCTGTATATACGCTGTACCTGGATACATTACTGTAGCTGTATATACCCTGTACCTGGATACATTACTGTAGCTGTATATACCCTGTACCTGGATACATTACTGTAGCTGTATATACCCTGTACCTGGATACATTACTGTAGCTGTATATACCCTGTACCTGGATATATTACTGTAGCTGTATATACGCTGTACCTGGATATATTACTGTAGCTGTATATACGCTGTACCTGGATATATTACTGTAGCTGTATATACGCTGTATCTGGATACATTACTGTATCTGTATATACGCTGTACCTGGATACGTTACTGTAGCTGTATATACCCTGTAGCTGTATATACGCTGTACCTGGATACATTACTGTAGCTGTATATACCCTGTAGCTGTATATACGCTGTACCTGGATACATTACTGTAGCTGTATATACCCTGTAGCTGTATATACGCTGTACCTGGATACATTACTGTAGCTGTATATACGCTGTATCTGGATACATTACTGTAGCTGTATATACCCTGTACCTGGATACATTACTGTAGCTGTATATACGCTGTATCTGGATACATTACTGTAGCTGTATATACGCTGTACCTGGATACATTACTGTAGCTGTATATACGCTGTATCTGGATACATTACTGTAGCTGTATATACCCTGTAGCTGTATATACGCTGTACCTGGATACATTACTGTAGCTGTATATACCCTGTACCTGGATACATTACTGTAGCTGTATATACCCTGTATCTGGATACATTACTGTAGCTGTATATACGCTGTATCTGGATACATTACTGTAGCTGTATATACCCTGTACCTGGATACATTACTGTAGCTGTATATACGCTGTCCCTGGATACATTACTGTAGCTGTATATACGCTGTATCTGGATACATTACTGTAGCTGTATATACCCTGTAGCTGTATATACGCTGTACCTGGATACATTACTGTAGCTGTATATACCCTGTACCTGGATACATTACTGTAGCTGTATATACGCTGTACCTGGATACATTACTGTAGCTGTATATACCCTGTACCTGGATACATTACTGTAGCTGTATATACGCTGTACCTGGATACATTACTGTAACTGTATATACCCTGTGCCTGGATACACTACTGTAACTGTATATACCCTGTACCTGGATACATTACTGTAGCTGTATATACCCTGTAGCTGTATATACGCTGTACCTGTGCTGTGTCCCAGAACATGCAGACTACTACTCCTATTATGGCCATTTCTCTTGCTGTGTCCATGCCTGTTCTGGTAAGTGTTTGCACTGCAACTGCTGCTGGTTTTCCCCTAGTATTCTCTGGTAATGTGCATTCTCATGTGTATTGTCATGTATTCCTGTGTATTATTGCATTGTACAGTGGTATGCAAGGCTGTTGATCACGTGACCTGTAACCATGGTTCCTCCAATGGCCGACTAGCTCTGGCCAGGAGCAACCATGTGACCTCCCACTTCCTTCTAACAAGTTAGTCTTCCCCCTGCTCCCAAGCAAGGAGGATGTGTGTCGTCCCTCTCCTACCTCAGAGGAGTTGGGCTTCTTCTCTGCAGCCTCTTCACCATAAGAAGAGTGACTGATTCTGCTGCTGTATTCAAGTCTTCGGCTGTATCTGCCGGCTCAAGTGTCCGGATTCTTCTCTCTCATCTGGGTGTCATTCCGTTATCTCTCCTCATCGCTACAAGGATTCACAGCAAGTATTATTCTCAAGCTAATCCACCCAGCAACGCTATTCCTCTCATACTCCTACTCCCATCATCCGGCACGTATTCTCACAGCCTATGCAGCACCACTCCTGCTTTATTTGTCCAAGCCTGCTATATACCCGGTTGCATCCGGACAGAACTGTTGCTACTAGTTACCTCATCTATAATAAAACCGCTGTTACTGAACCCTGGCATTGGTGTCCACTAACTGGTGCCCTGACTAAGTGCAGCGAGGAATCATCACCAGCAGATTCCACAGACCGGCCCTACAGCTGTGTCGCCCTCAGGCCTATACCGTGACAAGTATAACCCCTGCAGCTGCCCCGGTCATTGCCCGCTCATAACACCAGCACTGCGGAAGTGGCCCCCAGGGGCCAGGGCATCGCATTTTTGGCGTCGCGAACAGGATACAGACTGTGTTGTGCCAACTGTCAGTGTCCCCAGAACTGTACTGCTACCCCCCCAGAGACTTTGCCGATTACTATGGGGGTGATTGAAGTGTTTCGGGCCCTAAACAGTACACAAGATGGCCGCCGTCTTCTTCAATTTCTGGCTGCGCCATACCCCAGAGAGGAGGGGGTTAACCGCCATGCTGCCAAAGCACGGGAATCGCCCCGCGCCATAGACTTTGCTGCTGCCTCCCCTGATTTGGCTATCTCAGGCCACTGATGTCACAGTTGCTGGGCAGATTGGGGAGTCGAGCTTTCTGCCCTCTCGCTTCTCCTCCTTCCTCCTCCAAGACACGCTGGAGCGTGACAAGATGGCGGCCACCGAGAAACGTTTGCCTGCAGCCGCAGCTCCAGTGATACCGGAGCTGCCGGGGAGCAATCCTGCCTGCCTGCTAGCACCGCTCCCATCCTACAGCGACACCAGCTGGGGCGCTGCCCCGTCGGACGACAGAAGTCTTCGCCGGGCCTTCATCCCGGCCTCTGCTGATCAGAATGAGGGGCCCATACCTGAGACCAGCATTTCTCCAGGACCCGGTCACTCCAGCACCGCTGACCTCGCTTCTTGTACCGGAGGGTCCTCATCACCGGACAGCGAACAGATTGTAAGTGGACCGACTCTGTTGTCCTCAGTCCCTGGCCCTAAAGGGGAGAACTCTGCTAAGGCCTTCATATCCCCGGGTGTGTGGCAACCTCCAGGGCGTGATTCGCCGCCCCTGCCGCAATGGATGCTCGGGCCGGGGCCTAAGATTATGCAGCTGATCGAGGACATTCAGCAGGCCCTCGCTGCCCTGTCGCCTGCCACTACAGCTGCCACCGCTATGCCTAGCGCTACTCCTGCAGCTTCCCCTACAGCGGGCCCGTCCACTACAGCAGCCCCTTCTACTGCCCCCACTGCTGTGGCTAAGGCTGCTTCTTCTATCACGACCGTCACCTATCATGTGGCCCCCATCATCTCTCCTATCACCACGGTGACGCCCAGCATTGTAGTCACTACGGCATCCAGTGATGCTTCTGCTCCAGGCCCTTCACGCTATCGCTATCCGTGGAAGAAGAACAAGAAGAAGCCTACTCAGGGTCCTCCAGGACATTTCTGCTAAGTATCCTTACAGAGACCAGAGCCCTTAAACGGTTTTTGTTATCTAACTGTTTTGTTCCAGTTCCTGCTATGCAACGTTTAAGGTTCGTGCCTGGTCCTCCTGACCAAGTTCCCTGTACTAACCAGCCATGAGCTGATGGACACTTACAGTAACAAAAAGTTCTCTAGTGCCTGTCCCAGAGCCTTTTACATGGACGATGTTCCAATTGCCTAAAAGAGACTCTACCTAACAGAGACACTTAACCCATTCCTTCCTAATGCCCTTTCCTGTGATTGTGTGTTCCACACAGGGTATCATTGCACTTATTTCATTATTGCACTTATTGTACTATTGTATTCCAGTGTTATCGTAGTCTTTGTATTTCCTCCTCTGAGTAAGCACAAGGTTACATAGATTGCCTCAGAGTAGAGCGCCTCTTTTGTAAAACAGTATATTTTCCAGTGTCTGAGTCAGATAGCTCCTCCTCTGAGTAAGAGAAGTCAGTATATATATATACCTCAGAGAAAGTCCAGTTTATGTAGGAGTGTATTTTCTCATCCAGTCTCATTATTGTGTATTATTATCATATCTATAGCTGGAAAGATTTAGTTGAGCCAGTTCGTATGCAGATTTTTCTCAGATTTTTATTCAGATTTTTCTCAGGGTTCATTCAGAGTCATGTGAGCCAGTTCTCCTCAAGACCTCGCAGTATTTGTTGTCCCTTGTGTTTCCCTTCCTTTTTGTTTCCAGTATTTGTTCTCCTCTGTCTTGTCCCAACACAGTAGTTATCACACATAGTCATACCTAACATTCACACTGGTCCATACATATTGCACCTTGGATACCTTTTCGTGTGTTTGGCCTATTGAGTAATTGTGTGGTATGATTGATCCGTATGCATGGGCGCCCAGATGTATGCTTGCTTTTATTATTTTGTTCTTTTCTCTTCCAGGTATCCAAGACACTACTCAGACACGCCAAGGTAGTACACAGGTCTTCACGTTCTCCTCCAGTAGGGTAACACATTTAACAGAAAACCTACTGTCTAACTGGCTGGAACATGGAGGGTCACCCGCCAGCAGTTAAGTTGTCCTGGCTTACACGTCAGATGGTTCACGCACTAGCTACCTGGTCGCCAGAGTACGTTAGGCACCCCTAGGTGAAGTCCTGCCACTAGGGTTTCTCATCCTCTCTCTCTTCTCACCTGTGCCTTGGGCGTGGGAAACACACACCTCATCACACTCATTCTCATCATTCATTCCTGTTGTTTGATTGTCCAGTCTATTCATGTTTGCTGCCTTCTAGATTTGCCAAGGTCGGCTCAAATTTGCTAGGGAGGTATGCAGTGTCCCAGAACATGCAGACTACTACTCCTATTATGGTCATTTCTATTGCTGTGTCAATGCCTGTTCTGGTAAGTGTTTGCACTGCAACTGCTGCTGGTTTTCCCCTAGTATTCTCTGGTAATGTGCATTCTCATGTGTATTCTCATGTATTCCTGTGTATTATTACAGTGTACAGTGGTATGCAAGGCTGTTGATCACGTATATAGCTGTATATACGCTGTACCTGGATACATTACTGTAGCTGTATATACGCTGTCCCTGGATACATTACTGTAGCTGTATATACGCTGTACCTGGATACATTACTGTAGCTGTATATACCCTGTACCTGGATACATTACTGTAGCTGTATATACGCTGTCCCTGGATACGTTACTGTAGCTGTATATACGCTATACCTGGATACGTTACTGTAGCTGTATACATGCTGTATCTGGATACATTACTGTAGCTGTATATACCCTGTACCTGGATACATTACTGTAGCTGTATATACCCTGTACCTGGATACATTACTGTAGCTGTATATACGCTGTACCTGGATACATTACTGTAGCTGTATATACGCTGTCCCTGGATACATTACTGTAGCTGTATATACGCTGTACCTGGATACATTACTGTAGCTGTATATACCCTGTACCTGGATACATTACTGTAGCTGTATATACCCTGTACCTGGATACATTACTGTAGCTGTATATACGCTGTAGCTGTATATACCCTGTACCTGGATACATTACTGTAGCTGTATATACGCTGTACCTGGATACATTACTGTAGCTGTATATACGCTGTACCTGGATACATTACTGTAGCTGTATATACCCTGTACCTGGATACATTACTGTAGCTGTATATACCCTGTACCTGGATACATTACTGTAGCTGTATATACCCTGTACCTGGATACGTTACTGTAGCTGTATATACCCTGTACCTGGATACGTTACTGTAGCTGTATATACCCTGTACCTGGATACGTTACTGTAGCTGTATATACGCTGTACCTGGATACGTTACTGTAGCTGTATATACGCTGTACCTGGATACGTTACTGTAGCTGTATATACGCTGTACCTGGATACGTTACTGTAGCTGTATATACGCTGTATCTGGATACGTTACTGTAGCTGTATATACGCTGTATCTGGATACGTTACTGTAGCTGTATATACATGACCCTGCTGTGTGTTGCACAGGTGGATGATGAGGGCCATGTATACTGACAGGCCCAAATGTTATCTCCTGCTTATGTGTATCTCCTATATTTTATATCCCCATTGTACAATATCCTCCATGCTTAACAGTGAGGTCTTATGAACATCTTGTGCAATGTATGCAATCCTTGAACAACCATTTGAAGGTGCATAGTGATGTATGGAGGGGAGGAGGATACATAGTGATGTATGGAGGGGAGGATACATAGTGATGTATGGAGGGGAGGAGGATACATAGTGATGTATGGAGGGGAGGAGGATACATAGTGATGTATGGAGGGGAGGATACATAGTGATGAGATGTATGGAGGGGAGGAGGATACATAGTGATGTATGGAGGGGAGGATACATAGTGATGAGATGTATGGAGGGGAGGAGGATACATAGTGATGTATGGAGGGGAGGATACATAGTGATGTATGGAGGGGAGGAGGATACATAGTGATGAGATGTATAGAGGGGAGGATACATAGTGATGTATGGAGGGGAGGATACATAGTGATGAGATGTATGGAGGGGAGGATACATAGTGATGTATGGAGGGGAGGAGGATACATAGTGATGAGATGTATAGAGGGGAGGATACATAGTGATGTATGGAGGGGAGGATACATAGTGATGAGATGTATGGAGGGGAGGAGGATACATAGTGATGTATGGAGGGGAGGATACATAGTGATGTATGGAGGGGAGGAGGATACATAGTGATGTATGGAGGGGAGGAGGATACATAGTGATGAGATGTATGGAGGGGAGGATACATAGTGATGTATGGAGGGGAGGATACATAGTGATGTATGGAGGGGAGGATACATAGTGATGTATGGAGGGGAGGAGGATACATAGTGATGTATGGAGGGGAGGAGGATACATAGTGATGAGATGTATGGAGGGGAGGATACATAGTGATGTATGGAGGGGAGGATACATAGTGATGTATGGAGGGGAGGATACATAGTGATGTATGGAGGGGAGGATACATAGTGATGTATGGAGGGGAGGATACATAGTGATGTATGGAGGGGAGGATACATAGTGATGTATGGAGGGGAGGATACATAGTGATGTATGGAGGGGAGGATACATAGTGATGTATGGAGGGGAGGAGGATACATAGTGATGTATGGAGGGGAGGATACATAGTGATGTATGGAGGGGAGGATACATAGTGATGTATACACCCCCCAGTATAGAATATATCCCCTCCTGTATACTGTAGCCTGGGCTTTGTTACACCCCCGGTATAGAATATATCCCCTCTTGTATACTGCGGCCTGGGCTATGTTACACCCCCCCGGTATAGTATATATCCCCTCCTGTATACTGTGGCCTGGGCTATGTTACATCCCTGGTATAGTATATATCCCTCCTGTATACTGTGGCCTGGGCTATGTTACACCCCCCGGTATAGAATATATCCCCTCCTGTATACTGTGGCCTGGGCTATGTTACACCCCAGGTATAGAATATATCCCTTCTGTATACTGTGGCCTGGGCTATGTTACACCCCCTGGTATAGTATATATCCCCTCCTGTATACTGTGGCCTGGGCTATGTTACATCCCCCTGGTATAGTATATATCCCCTCCTGTATACTGTGGCCTGGGCTATGTTACATCCCCTGGTATAGAATATATCCCCTCCTGTATACTGTGGCCTGGGCTATGTTACACCCCCCGGTATAGAATATATCCCCTCCTGTATACTGTGGCCTGGGCTATGTTACATCCCCTGGTATAGTATATATCCCCTCCTGTATACTGTGGCCTGGGCTATGTTACACCCCCCGGTATAGTATATATCCCCTCCTGTATACTGTGGCCTGGGCTATGTTACATCCCCTGGTATAGTATATATCCCCTCCTGTATACTGTGGCCTGGGCTATGTTACATCCCCTGGTATAGAATATATCCCCTCCTGTATACTGTGGCCTGGGCTATGTTACATCCCCGGTATAGTATATATCCGCTCCTGTATACTGTGGCCTGGGCTATGTTACACCCCCAGTATAGAATATATCCCCTCCTGTATACTGTGGCCTGGGCTATGTTACATCCCCCGGTATAGAATATATCCCCTCCTGTATACTGTGGCCTGGGCTATGTTACATCCCCTGGTATAGTATATATCCCCTCCTGTATACTGTGGCCTGGGCTATGTTACACCCCCTGGTATAGTATATATCCCCTCCTTTATACTGTAGCCTGGGCTATGTTACACCCCCGGTATAGAATATATCCCTCCTGTATACTGTGGCCTGGGCTATGTTACACCCCCCGGTATAGAATATACCCCCTCCTGTATACTGTGGCCTGGGCTATGTTACATCCCCTGGTATAGTATATATCCCCTCCTGTATACTGTGGCCTGGGCTATGTTACACCCCCCGGTATAGAATATATCCCCTCCTGTATACTGTGGCCTGGGCTATGTTACACCCCCCGGTATAGAATATATCCCCTCCTGTATACTGTGGCCTGGGCTATGTTACATCCCTGGTATAGTATATATCCCTCCTGTATACTGTGGCCTGGGCTATGTTACACCCCCGGTATAGTATATATCCCCTCCTGTATACTGTGGCCTGGGCTATGTTACATCCCCTGGTATAGTATATATCCCTCCTGTATACTGTGGCCTGGGCTATGTTACATCCCCCCCCCGGTATAGTATATATCCCCTCCTGTATACTGTGGCCTGGGCTATGTTACATCCCCCCCCCGGTATAGTATATATCCCCTCCTGTATACTGTGGCCTGGGCTATGTTACACCCCCGGTATAGAATATATCCCTCCTGTATACTGTGGCCTGGGCTATGTTACACCCCCTGGTATAGAATATATCCCTCCTGTATACTGTGGCCTGGGCTATGTTACATCCCCTGGTATAGAATATATCCCCTCCTGTATACTGTGGCCTGGACTATGTGACACCCCTGGTATAGTATATATCCCCTCCTGTATACTGTGGCCTGGGCTATGTTACATCCCCCCCCCCCCCGGTATAGTATATATCCCCTCCTGTATACTGTGGCCTGGGCTATGTTACACCCCCTGGTATAGAATATATCCCTCCTGTATACTGTGGCCTGGGCTATGTTACACCCCCTGGTATAGTATATATCCCTCCTGTATACTGTGGCCTGGGCTATGTTACACCCCCCGGTATATAATATATCCCCTCCTGTATACTGTGGCCTGGGCTATGTTACATCCCCTGGTATAGTATATATCCCCTCCTGTATACTGTGGCCTGGGCTATGTTACATCCCCTGGTATAGTATATATCCCCTCCTGTATACTGTGGCCTGGACTATGTTACACCCCCGGTATAGTATATATCCCTCCTGTATACTGTGGCCTGGGCTATGTTACACCCCCCTGGTATAGTATATATCCCCTCCTGTATACTGTGGCCTGGGCTATGTTACACCCCCGGTATAGTATATATCCCTCCTGTATACTGTGGCCTGGGCTATGTTACACCCCCCTGGTATAGTATATATCCCCTCCTGTATACTGTGGCCTGGGCTATGTTACACCCCCCGGTATAGAATATATCCCCTCCTGTATACTGTGGCCTGGGCTATGTTACACCCCCCTGGTATAGTATATATCCCCTCCTGTATACTGTGGCCTGGGCTATGTTACACCCCCCGGTATAGAATATATCCCCTCCTGTATACTGTAGCCTGGGCTATGTTACACCCCCTGGTATAGAATATATCCCCTCCTGTATACTGTAGCCTGGGCTATGTTACACCCCCTGGTATAGAATATATCCCCTCCTGTATACTGTGGCCTGGGGCAGAAGTGAGAAAACCAGACACATGATAACTTAGAGCAATGCTTCTCAATCCCAGTCCTCAGGCCGCACCAACAGCTCATGTTTTGAGGATTTCCTTAGTATTTCACAGGTGATATCATTATACTCAGTGCATCAGGTATTAGCACAGGTGTCTTTGTATGGGAAATCCTCAAAACATGACCTGTTGGTGCGGCCTGAGGACTGGAATTGAGAAGCACTGACTTAGAGGGATATAGTTTGGCCTAGGCTATGTTACACCCCGGGGTATAGTCTGGCCTAGGCTATGTTACACCCCGGGGTTTAGTCTGGCCTAGGCTATGTTACACCCCGGGGTACAGCGCCCCCTTGTCTCTCCGGGCGGAGGCAGCCCAGAGTCCTGGCCTGGTATATACATGACAATATCCTGCCGGCCTTACAAGCCGCTGACTGACATTGTGCTGTTCTGTAGTCTATTATCTACAAGTACAACCAGATCCTTCTCCATCAGCGACTGCACCAGTGTAACCACCCCAGGACATAGGATGCTGCAGGTTATTACTCCCCCAGGACATAGGATGCTGCAGGTTATTACTCCCCCCAGGACATAGGATGCTGCAGGTTATTACTCCCCCCAGGACATAGGATGCTGCAGGTTATTACTCCCCCCAGGACATTGGATGCTGCAGGTTATTACTCCCCCCAGGACATAGGATGCTGCAGGTTATTACTCCCCCCAGGACATAGGATGCTGCAGGTTATTACTCCCCCCAGGACATAGGATGCTGCAGGTTATTACTCCCCCCAGGACATAGGATGCTGCAGGTTATTACTCCCCCCAGGACATAGGATGCTGCAGGTTATTACTCCCCCCAGGACATAGGATGCTGCAGGTTATTACTCCCCCCAGGACATAGGATGCTGCAGGTTATTACTCCCCCCAGGACATAGGATGCTGCAGGTTATTACTCCCCCCAGGACATAGGATGCTGCAGGTTATTACTCCCCCCAGGACATAGGATGCTGCAGGTTATTACTCCCCCCAGGACATAGGATGCTGCAGGTTATTACTCCCCCCAGGACATAGGATGCTGCAGGTTATTACTCCCCCCAGGACATAGGATGCTGCAGGTTATTACTCCCCCCAGGACATAGGATGCTGCAGGTTATTACTCCCCCCAGGACATAGGATGCTGCAGCTTATTACTCCCCCAGGACATAGGATGCTGCAGGTTATTACTCCCCCAGGACATAGCATGCTGCAGGTTATTACTCCCCCCAGGACATAGGATGCTGCAGGTTATTACTCCTCCTAGGACATAGGATGCTGCAGGTTATTACTCCCCCCAGGACATAGGATGCTGCAGGTTATTTCTCCCCCCAGGACATAGGATGCTGCAGGTTATTACTCCCCCCAGGACATAGGATGCTGCAGCTTATTACTCCCCCAGGACATAGGATGCTGCAGCTTATTACTCCCCCAGGACATAGGATGCTGCAGGTTATTACTCCCCCAGGACATAGGATGCTGCAGGTTATTACTCCCCCAGGACATAGGATGCTGCAGGTTATTACTCCCCCAGGACATAGGATGCATGTGGGTTATTAGTACCCAGGGTCTGCCTGTGTAATGTATGGGGGGGTCTGCCTGTGTAATGTATGGGGGGGTCTGCCTGTGTAATGTATGGGGGGTGGGGTCTGCCTGTGTAATGTATGGGGGGTGGGGTCTGCCTGTGTAATGTATGGGGGGGGTCTGCCTGTGTAATGTATGGGGGGGGGGTCTGCCTGTGTAATGTATGGGGGGTGGGGTCTGCCTGTGTAATGTATGGGGGGGTCTGCCTGTGTAATGTATGGGGGGGGGGTCTGCCTGTGTAATGTATGGGGGGTGGGGTCTGCCTGTGTAATGTATGGGGGGGTCTGCCTGTGTAATGTATGGGGGGGTCTGCCTGTGTAATGTATGGTGGGGTCTGCCTGTGTAATGTATGGTGGGGTCTGCCTGTGTAATGTATGGGGGGGTCTGCCTGTGTAATGTATGGGGGGGGGGTCTGCCTGTGTAATGTATGGGGGGGGGTCTGCCTGTGTAATGTATGGTGGGGTCTGCCTGTGTAATGTATGGTGGGGTCTGCCTGTGTAATGTATGGGGGGGTCTGCCTGTGTAATGTATGGGGGGGTCTGCCTGTGTAATGTATGGGGGGGTCTGCCTGTGTAATGTATGGGGGGGGGGGGTCTGCCTGTGTAATGTATGGGGGGGGGGGTCTGCCTGTGTAATGTATGGGGGGGGGGTCTGCCTGTGTAATGTATGGGGGGGGGGTCTGCCTGTGTAATGTATGGGGGGGTCTGCCTGTGTAATGTATGGTGGGGTCTGCCTGTGTAATGTATGGTGGGGGTCTGCCTGTGTAATGTATGGGGGGGTCTGCCTGTGTAATGTATGGGGGGGGGGGGTCTGCCTGTGTAATGTATGGGGGGGTCTGCCTGTGTAATGTATGGGGGGGTCTGCCTGTGTAATGTATGGGGGGGTCTGCCTGTGTAATGTATGGGGGGGGGGGGGGGTCTGCCTGTGTAATGTATGGGGGGGTCTGCCTGTGTAATGTATGGGGGGGGGGGTCTGCCTGTGTAATGTATGGGGGGGTCTGCCTGTGTAATGTATGGGGGGGGGGGGTCTGCCTGTGTAATGTATGGGGGGGGGGGGGTCTGCCTGTGTAATGTATGGGGGGGGGGTCTGCCTGTGTAATGTATGGGGGGGGGTCTGCCTGTGTAATGTATGGGGGGGGGGTCTGCCTGTGTAATGTATGGGGGGGGGTCTGCCTGTGTAATGTATGGGGGGGGGGGTCTGCCTGTGTAATGTATGGGGGGGGGTCTGCCTGTGTAATGTATGGGGGGGTCTGCCTGTGTAATGTATGGGGGGGGGGTCTGCCTGTGTAATGTATGGGGGGGGGGTCTGCCTGTGTAATGTATGGGGGGGGGGGGGTCTGCCTGTGTAATGTATGGGGGGTCTGCCTGTGTAATGTATGGGGGGGTCTGCCTGTGTAATGTATGGGGGGGGTCTGCCTGTGTAATGTATGGGGGGGTCTGCCTGTGTAATGTATGGGGGGGGGGGGTCTGCCTGTGTAATGTATGGGGGGGGGCGTCTGCCTGTGTAATGTATGGGGGGGGGGGTCTGCCTGTGTAATGTATGGGGGGGGGGCGTCTGCCTGTGTAATGTATGGGGGGGGGGTCTGCCTGTGTAATGTATGGGGGGGTCTGCCTGTGTAATGTATGGGGGGGGGGTCTGCCTGTGTAATGTATGGGGGGTGGGGTCTGCCTGTGTAATGTATGGGGGGGTCTGCCTGTGTAATGTATGGGGGGGTCTGCCTTGGTAATGTATGGGGGGGTCTGCCTGTGTAATGTATGGGGGGGGGGGGGGTCTGCCTGTGTAATGTATGGGGGGGTCTGCCTGTGTAATGTATGGGGGGGTCTCTCTGTGTACAAATCAGTTTTATTATTCTGAAATCTGAGCATTTTATAAAAAACGAAATCCTCAACCACCTATTTAACCAGCAAGTCTATATACCCCATATGCCCCATTGTGTTGTGTTACTTTGTGGAATCTGAGCCCCTTGGCTGTATATATGTAATAATAGGGAACGCCGAGGACCTGACTGTCGCCTTTATAGTAACGTACAAACCTCTTTCTTACGAGTCGCTTTGACCTTGAAGTGTTTGTTGTTCGGATTCCTTCTGGGAGATGATTCTGTTGTCGCTGACAATTTAGGGATAATGAATCGGGGTCACTATTAATTAAAGCTTCTTTAGGGTATTTAACCTTTTTTCTGACCTTGAAGAAAATCATTATGTATGTGAATTATTCAGTCAGACGGGAGGAAGGATTGTAATTAGTGGCTGGTCACACGCGTCATTGTCTTCAGGCTTCACCGAGACCTTTAGTCAGTCTGTCCTCTTCTTGTCTTGTACCCATGGAAACCCAAAGCAATGGGGAACTTCCTCTAGAACTTTATTTCATGTTTAATCCCCTGGCATAGTCTGGAGAGAATGCTTTCTCATTGACTTGTGTCTCTAATAGTAGGAGGCCTTTAGGTATCTCCAAACATGTCATTACATCCCTGCAAAACATTGTGGGATTATATACTGAAAGGAAGATCCAAAGCACATGGATGAAATGACGCTGGGGGTAGTGGGATGCTGGGGGTAGTGGGATGCTGGGGGTAGTGGGATGCTGGGGGTAGTGGGATGCTGGGGGTAGTGGGATGCTGGGGGTAGTGGGATGCTGGGGGTAGTGGGATGCTGGGGGTAGTGGGAGTAGTGGGACGCTGGGGGTAGTGGGACGCTGGGGGTAGTGGGAGTAGTGGACGCTGGGGGTAGTGGGATGCTGGGGTTAGTGGGATGCTGGGGTTAGTGGGATGCTGGAGGTAGTGGGATGCTGGAGGTAGTGGGAGTAGTGGACGCTGGGGTTAGTGGGATGCTGGGGTTAGTGGGATGCTGGAGGTAGTGGGATGCTGGGGGTAGTGGGATGCTGGGGGTAGTGGGAGTAGTGGGACGCTGGGGGTAGTGGGCGCTGGGGGTAGTGGGATGCTGGGGTTAGTGGGATGCTGGGGTTAGTGGGATGCTGGAGGTAGTGGGATGCTGGAGGTAGTGGGATGCTGGAGGTAGTGGGATGCTGGGGGTAGTGGGATGCTGGGGGTAGTGGGACGCTGGGGGTAGTGGGACGCTGGGGGTAGTGGGACGCTGGGGGTAGTGGGACGCTGGGGGTAGTGGGACGCTGGGGGTAGTGGGACGCTGGGGGTAGTGGGACGCTGGGGGTAGTGGGACGCTGGGGGTAGTGGGATGCTGGGGGTAGTGGGAGTAGTGGGATGCTGGGGTTAGTGGGATGCTGGGGGTAGTGGGAGTAGTGGACGCTGGGGGTAGTGGGACGCTGGGGGTAGTGGGACGCTGGGGGTAGTGGGACGCTGGGGGTAGTGGGAGTAGTTGACGCTGGGGGTAGTGGGAGTAGTGGGACACTGCGGGTAGTGGGACGCTGGGGGTAGTGGGCGCTGGGGGTAGTGGGCGCTGGGGGTAGTGGGAGTAGTGGGACGCTGGGGGTAGTGGGCGCTGGGGGTAGTGGGAGTAGTGGGACGCTGGGGGTAGTGGGCGCTGGGGGTAGTGGGACGCTGGGGGTAGTGGGCGCTGGGGATAGTGGGAGTAGTGGGACGCTGCGGGTAGTGGGACGCTGGGGGTAGTGGGCGCTGCGGGTAGTGGGACGCTGGGGATAAGGGGTCATCATTCTCCGAATTGGCAAAGTTATTACAAATGCTGCTCTTCATCTCCGCCAAGAAGAGCAGATACGTCAGCAGTTGTTCTCTTACATCAAGAGAGGATCAGTGGCATTCTGGGGAGTGAGTCAAGGGCATGATTGCTAGGTAACCTGATATTCTGGAGGTTTCACAATATGGCAGAAAGCTGAGGGTTAGGAGGTGCATGCTGGGGCGGCAGCTGCAGAACAGCTAGAGATTTCTCTAGAAAATGTGAAACATCGCCCTTACTGCAAAATACTAATAAATCTGCTTAATTCCAATCATCTCTGCTCCTACATGAGAAGCCTCATTGCATGGCCACATGGGGAGATTAATTGTCTGTAAACAAAGCCAGTCCAAAAACATACCAGGAATGCAGCAGTTTTTGCATATAAATTATACTGGACATTATCTAGGCTTCATGTTCCATCTCCCTCTGTTTTACCCCAGTCAATAAGCCTAAATCCCTAATAAATAATCATAAATCCCTAAGCCTAATGATACAGTCAGCTAGGATGCCCCTGTTGTGTGTGTTTTGTTCGTTCCTCTAGAAATCCCATTACGGCTATGACTGGAGCACATGACAGGTTAGACAAGCAAACACTGAATTTTACACCATATAGAAGTCGCATGGACGGGATGCATGGGAACATATGTGTTGTCTTTCCCCATTACCCCGTCTCTGCAGCGTGTCAGTGTGGTATCCCACCATTAGTGTTCTGTGAACCTGTCACAAAGTTCTCACTTCAGGTTAAAGGGAACCTGTCACCCCCCGTGCCGGGGTGAAAGGCTCCCGACCCCCCGCTACAGCCCCTATACTCACCTGATCCCGCCGGGTCCCGCTTCTGGATCTGGTCGGGTCACGGAGATATCAGCCGCTGCAGCCCGGCGCGTGCGCTGAGAGATGAGTCCAACGCTGGACTCTCCTGTCATTCTCTATGAGCGTTGGACTCATCTCTCGGCGCGCGCGGTGGCTGATATCTCTGTGACCCGACCGGATCCAGAAGCGGGACCCGGCGGGATCAGGTGAGTATAGGGGCTGTAGCGGGGGGTCGGGAGCCTGTCACCCCAACACGGGGGGTGACAGGTTCCCTTTAAGTGGTGGATGAGGTATTTACAGTTTCCCCACTAGGTGTCAGTGTTTCTTCTAGTCATATGTATTGCACATCTGAAGGAAGGTCATGGGTTAATGTTTGCTTTACAATGTCTTTTGTGCTGACCAATAGGAGGTGCTTTTTCTTTCTCAGCCTATCCTGGCTCTCTACACACTCTGATGCCCTGTAGTAAGAGGTAGGTAGCTCCGTATGGGAGGAAGTACGCAGTTCAGTGCAGTGCAGTCTAGTCTAGGTACCAATGTGTACAGATGCAGTTAGATACCAACGTTTCTCCTACAACTACTCATATATTTACTATGCAGTGCTAAGCACACAAGGGAGAGTAGTCACCAAGGAACACCCTGACCCACACGTCTTAAAAGAGCAGGGCAGTATCTTGAACAAGAGAGGAACTAGCCTCCATAGGACAAAGCAACCAGTACTGAAGGCCTACATATCATATTGCGCAGTGCAGGTAAGTGGGACACCTCGGACACCTAGCTACACTTAGATAACTACGGCTGAGGCTTGTACTACAGTACTGGGATGGGTTCTCCGATACCAGGGGGCAGAAGGTGGTCAGACACAGTCTAAACACAAGTACCAGTAACACTTTACTATTGAAGAGATATCTACTCAAAGTTCTGGCAGAGTACATAGCTACACTGGGTTGGGGCTCCTCTGGCAAACTCCTCTCCTCTACATTCTACTCTACAAGTACAGCTACAACTGCCTCTCTTGCTTCTCTCAAGCACCTCCTTGAAGCACAAAAGTCAAGCACTCCAGTGTGTCAGGATTACTGCCTGTAAAGTGTGTACTATTATATTGAAAAGCCTTACACTAAAACGCACAAGTCATCTTCTATCCGCACCAGCACCTATGCACACACCACCGTACACCTTGGGTTATTTTTCCCCCTTCTGTGGGTGGCGGTACCAATACTCCGAGTGGTTCAGATGCCAACCAGGGTTGCCTTGACAAGAGCCCGAGGGACCCACAACAACCTGGAAGGTTACTGACCATTTGGGGAACACTACTGGCTATATCTAAAACAGGTACCAACATCTCACCTGTGTGCTGGACTAGCATTGGTGTCACGACAACTACCATCACTGGCCGAGTAGTCACCACATCAGCCGTCTCTGCAGCATATCGGCTTCCCCATTTCTGCAGGATGTCAGCCTCCCCGTCTCTTCAGCTTGTCAGCTAAAAAAATTCTTTGTTATTATTCAGACTTTATGCCCATATTTTTTGTCTTGTATCTAAATTTTATAGTCAGCAAACCACAGGCAGCATGAAATACTAACTGACTCCTGTATTATAATGGCATGCTGTGTCTGTAACAGGACTCCACACCATCAGGGGAGTCCCCCCACCGTCACTGATAGATCCCTCTCTATTTGAGTAGCATTATTTACAAGGTTATCAGTGTGATTCTTCTGAGGTGACTGAGCCATTCAGAGTGAATCATTTATCACTGTGATATGGGAACCTGCCAGGGTTTCATTCTGTTCATTGTTCAGGCAGCATGAAATCTCAGGTTCACTTTAAAGGGACTCTGTCAGCTGTAATTCACATTCCGCTGCTGACACTGTTGGATGTGGTCACATCAGGGAAACACATGATACCTGTCATTATATCTGTATGTGCTGCCAAACTGCTGGCACTGTTAGATGCTGTCATGGAAGCTTGAAGGAGGGAGTAGCCCCCCCCCACCCCCACCCTTACCAGTGTCTAGTAAAAAATCCCTGATAGAGAACCGAACGTTCCAGAAGAAACAGGGAATCAAGTGGAAGCTTAATCTACTTAAAGGGGTTAAGTTTACCCCACACTATTAAATCAGGTCTATTCAGAGATTAAAAGGGTATTCCCCCCAAGAGCTTAAAAAATTAAATGCTCCCAAACCTAGCTGATCTTACTCACCTAGTCCCCCTGAGTATTTGGAGCCGTCTCCCGTCTTTTTAGCTGCAGCCGTTCCCGAGAAAAAGCTTTTTTTTTAATAAAAGCCAACTATATCCAATATGGCGCCGGCTAGGAAACTACATTTCCCAGCATGCAATGCTTCTTACTGCTTGCTAGGACCTGTAGTTCAACAGAAGCTCTGTGACCTGATATATTGTGATGTGGACAGATAGCAGCTTGCTGGGGCCTGTAGTGCTACAGAATTTTTGTGACCTAATATATTGTGTAGAACTACAGGTCCCAGCAAGCTGCTGTCCATCCACATGACAATATATGAGGTCACAGATGTGGATGGACAGCAGGATCATGGGGGTCGGCCGAGACGGAGAAGCATGGGGGTTAGTTGTGGACTCACTGTGGGGAACTGATGCAGGGTGGCTGGGGGTCAGTGGTGCGGGCGTCTCAGTCTCCGGGCCGTTGCCGCTGGCGGTTGTCAGTGTCCAGGCCGGGTGACTTCCGGGGGAGGGGGTTATGGGGTTGGGGTGACACTGGCGGCCGTCTCAGTGTCCAGGCCGGGTGAGTTCCAGTTCCCGGGGGGGATTGGGGTGATTGCCGCTGGTGGCCGTCTCAGTGTCCAGGCCGGGTGAGTTCCAGTTCCCGGGGGGGATTGGGGTGATTGCCGCTGGCGGCCGTCTCAGTGTCCAGGCCGGGTGAGTTCCAGTTCCCGGGGGGGATTGGGGTGATTGCCGCTGGTGGCCGTCTCAGTGTCCAGGCCGGGTGAGTTCCAGTTCCCGGGGGGGATTGGGGTGATTGCCGCTGGCGGCCGTCTCAGTGTCCAGGCCGGGTGAGTTCCAGTTCCCGGGGGGGATTGGGGTGATTGCCGCTGGCGGCCGTCTCAGTGTCCAGGCCGGGTGAGTTCCAGTTCCCGGGGGGGATTGGGGGGATTGCCGCTGGTGGCCGTCTGTGTCCAGGTGACGCTGGCAGCCGGGTGAGGTCCAGGGAGGCGAGGGCTTTGGGAGGATTGCAGCTGGCGGACGTCTCTGTGGCCGGGGGTGCCGTTGGTGGTGGCCATGTTGTGTTTCGGGGGACGGGAGTGCTGGCGGGGGATGATTGTTCCGTCATTCAGTGTTCCAGGCGGGATGGGGGCCTGGGGGTGCCGCTGCTGGTGTGTGTGTGTGTGTGTGTGTGTGTGGGGGGGGGGGTTGGTGGGGGGTGGGCGTGGGGGGGGGGGTTGGTGTTACTTACTTGGGGGGGGGGGGCTGTTTTCAGAGAGGGAGATAGTGACCAGCAGCGTCTCACTGTCTTCACTTACTTTAGTGTGATGGGTTAGAAGCGCTAACCCAGCCCATTGAAGAGATGGAGGACACGTGATGCCGTCTCGGAGGGTGCGGGGCAGGAGCAGGGAGCGTGTCGGGTTGGACTGAGGTTTGATGATTCTATGCAAACAGTGGGGGTGATCGCATCTAGATAACAGCAAAACTGTGCAGATTCCATAATAACTTTATATTGGAAAGATGGAAAACTAGGGGTGGGCAATGTATTAATGCAAAAATAATTTTTTGGGGGGAATACCCCTTTAAGGACAGAAGAGAGCGAGAATAATACAGCTCAAAGAGGGACCCCCGACTTGGTGCACCTATCTATTTGCTGTTTGGAAATAGGGTTCCTCCATTCTATAGATATTAGCAACTTCAGCTAACCGACTATGCACGGAGGGTCGCTGTGTACTGTAGAGTCATGGAGCGGCCGCCTCCAACAGAAACCTTACCAAGGATTTAGTGAGACGCCTCTCCGGGATCGGGATAATGGGTAACTATAAGGAGCTGGATCATGTTCCAAATGTATATTTGGGAATAACCTGGTACCTTTCATATATCTGTATGTGCTTCCAGAATGTAGAGAAATGCTTTTATTCACAAAGAGGCTTTCCCAATCTCCTGAATAGCTACTGTAGTGACCCGGCACAGGCCCCTAAGTCTTATTGCACCTGAGTAAGGAAACTCCCTTGGGTTCACACAAGTGGGATGAGGTGTCCACTGCAGTTAGTGTTTTTTTTCCACTAGGTGCCACTACTGTGTTTCTATGTAATTTATTTCTATGCATGACTGAAGCTTCTAAGGGTTAACAGTTATGTGTCACATGTTGCCTTTTTGTCCACTCACAGGTGCAGGTTCTTTCCCTCCTTTCTCTAGCCTATCATCTTCACTCACACTCTCTCTCTCCAAACACACAGCCCACAAATCACAGACAGGGTTAGATGAATCTCTGTATTTAGGACTTAGTTCCCGGTGGGAGGAGTCAGTCTAGTTTTAGTGTGAGAAAGAGCTCTGCCAAGCCAGGGCCTCTAACAGGGACGCAACTAGACAAGTCTGTTTTCTTCTGGTGAGCACTAGAACTTCTATGCAGTGCTTAATCTTTACAAGAGGAGAGAAGCCAAAAAGGGAACACCTTGTCTACGTCAGGAATAGAGATGAGCGAACCGGGTTCGAGTCGACCCGAATTTTCTGCATTTGATTAGCGGGGGCTGCTGAACTTGGATGAAGCTCTAAGGTTGTCTGGAAAACATGGATACAGCCAATGACTATATCCAAGATTTCCACATAACCTTAGGGCTTTATCCAAGTTCAGCAGCCACCGCTAATCAAATGCAGAAAATTCGGGTTCGGATCGACTCCAGCATGCTCCAGGTTCACTCATCTCTAGTAAGGAACATGTCTACAAAATGCAGGGCAGTTACCTTAGGAGTCATAGCAACTGACCCCAGTGGAAAAAAGGTACAGAACATCTACGTATTCCACTGCGCAGTGCAGGACAACTGGGAAGGCTTGGGAGTCCGCTCAACCCAAATAACAAGGTCATTTTACCCACCTAGGATGAGTAGCTTGCAACTAGGGGGCATAAGACAATCAAGACTAGAAGTCATCCATGAGTACAAGTATTCGCTATACACCTTTATTGTTCTGGCAAAGTACACTTCTACCTTGGACAAGGCCCCTCTGGCAATTCCTCTACTCTCTATTGTAAAGCACCTTCTTACTAAAAACACCTGGTCTCTACCTTAACTACTAGCACCTGAGTCTCTTGCAAGATTGTAATCGTTGTATTGCACTGGACTCTTGTGTTACCACAAGTACTATCCTTCTGTTGCACCCCATTTATTCTAAGTAAATTGTCCACTTTGCAAAAGCACTGGACTCTGGCTTATCTTTTCCGCACCCGCACTTGCTCACACAGCTCTACACTTAGGTCAATCTCTTTTCAGTGCTGGTGAGGTGCCAGACTGGTGGGGTAGGTCCTATACCACTCCAGGCTACCGAGACAAGTGCCCAAGTGACCCTAGACCCACTCAGCTACCACACCACCGTACCAGCTGACCCAGAGGTGGTTTATCCTAAACTAATGCTCCTCGCGCCTCACTGCACTACAAGCTGTATGCCTCCTCTCTCTTCCTCTGCTTGATTGACACCTGCGAGCTGAGTCCTCAGAAGAGTCAGGGATGGAAGGGCGAGAAAGGAGGTGTTACAGCAGGGTTAGGGATGGGAGGGGGACTACCATGCCCCCCCCCCCAACCCCCTTCGAAAAGACACCAGATTAACTGCCAAGTATGAAAGGGAGGTGGGAGACACAAAAAAAAAAAAAAAAAGTGGTTTTCTTCCCTCTTCTGCCTGATGCTGCCCCCCCCCCCCCCTGCAAGGTGCTGTCCTAGGCACCGGACCACGGGTGCCTAGTGGTAAATACGGCCCAGCTTGTATGAGGCTCTATCAGGGCAGTTTCTAGATAATTTTTCTTCTCCAGCCTGGGAGGAGCAGGCAGCCGCTGCCGCCCCTGCACATATCTCTTTCCAGCAAACGCAGTGAAATGACGTCATTGCGCTGCTGGAGGGAGAAGATGTCTGCAAGTGCAGAGTGCTCTGCTAGGTCGGAGCGGTCCGGGGGCGGAGCTACGGGCAATCCGGAGACAGAGGTCCAGGCGGTCCGGGGGCGGAGCTACGGGCGGTCCGGAGGCGGAGCTACGGGCGGTCCGGAGGCGGAGGTCCAGGCGGTCCGGGGCGGAGGGCAGAGGAGCAGCTGATGGGGCGAGCGAGCTAGCAGGCGGGCGGCCGGGGGTTTGCGCAGCTAAGTGGAGTCTGGGGGGTGCCACCAGTGCCCCCTAGCTGTCGGCGCCCCATGCGGTCGCTCGGCCCGCCCACCTCGGCCCTGGGCTCCTTCTTTGCATAATATAGAATAAAAGCATTTTTTTACATCCTGAAAGCAGAGACAGATATGACACTTCCTCATGAATATTGGTAGATTAACCCTTAACAGTGCAGTGTACTATAGTAGTGATTACTGGAAAAGTCTTTGGGATTGTCGATCTGTTGTTATTATCGCTGATAATACTGATCCGTGCTATGTTATGGCCCAGCATTCATCAGTACAGTGGTACCCTGGTTTAAAGGGGTACTCCAGTGTGGGTAAAAAGACGTCCACTCACCTCCCCGGTTTCAGCGGCGGGTCCCGCATCTGGCGCTCCGGTTCCCGGCCGCTTCCAGGTGGCTGAAGCGGGCCCGAGATGTGACGTCTCAGGTCCGCTCTGCCACTCAGTGAAGGAGGCGGGATCCGTTTCAAGTCAGATCAGATCCCGCCTCCTTCACTGAGTGGCTGAGCGGACCTGAGACGTCACGTCTCAGGCCTGTGTCAGACACCCGGAAGCGGCCAAGCACCGGAGCGCCGCAATGCGGGACCCGCCGCTGGAACCGGGGAGGTGAGTGGACGTCTTTTTTCCTCGGCCACCTCCTCCCCGCTCCCAGTACACTGGAGTACCCCTTTAAGAGTAACTTGGTTTAAGAGCGTTCTGCAAGAAGAGATCAAAGATTTTCAAAATTGTGACTTGGTGTAAGAGCATTGCTTTGGTTTAAGAGCTCCCTGTACTGCTTGGGAGGGCGAGTGGGGGAGGGGCATGGTCTGCATAGCGGGGTCTACAGCCCTGTACTCTGACCTAGGAAGTCTCCCTCACCTTCCAAATCATAGCAGATCCACTTCAGGCTGGGGCTTACATCAGGGGACAGGACTGTGGAGGTAATCTCTCCATAGCTATAACCACTCTCTCCCCGGACAGAGAGAGCTGCATGTATGTGCCCACATCTGCCCTGCTCATTCCTTCCTGCTCCGTGCAGTCTTTCAGTCCTGATTAGTCCATGCTGAACACACACCCATTGCTTTCATGTGACCACACAGACCTCTGACAGCAGCCCTGCTTCTCTATTCTAGCCTGTTGTACTACACTACTGCATTATGGGAATCCGCAGCTCCATCCTGTATCTACAAACTGCTGCTGTGTTATCAGGGTTATACAGTTACTATACATAATATACCACATGCTGCTATACTGTACAGTAACTTATATATCACATATCCAGCTGCTGTGTTATCCAGGTTATACAGTTACTATACATTATATACCACATGCTGCTATACTGTACAGTAACTTATATATCACATATCCAGCTGCTGTGTTATCAGGGTTATACAGTTACTATACATTATACACCACATGCTGCTATACTGTACAGTAACTTATATATCACATATCCAGCTGCTGTGTTATCAGGGTTATACAGTTACTATACATTATACACCACATGCTGCTATACTGTGCAGTAACTTATATATCACATATCCAGCTGCTGCTGTGTTATCAGGGTTATACAGTTACTATACATTATATACCACATGCTGCTATACTGTACAGTAACTTATATATCACATATCCAGCTGCTGTGTTTTCAGGGTTATACAGTTACTATACATTATATACCACATGCTGATTGCTATACTGTACAGTAACTTATATATCACATATCCAGCTGCTGTTATCAGGGTTATACAGTTACTATACATTATACACCACATGCTGATTGCTATACTGTACAGTAACTTATATATCACATATCCAGCTGCTGCTGTGTTATCAGGGTTATACAGTTACTATACATTATACACCACATGCTGCTATACTGTACAGTAACTTATATATCACATATCCAGCTGCTGCTGTGTTATCCGGGTTATACAGTTACTATACATTATACACCACATGCTGCTATACTGTACAGTAACTTATATATCACATATCCAGCTGCTGCTGTGTTATCAGGGTTATACAGTTACTATACATTATACACCACATGCTGCTATACTGTACAGTAACTTATATATCACATATCCAGCTGCTGCTGTGTTATCCGGGTTATACAGTTACTATACATTATACACCACATGCTGCTATACTGTACAGTAACTTATATATCACATATCCAGCTGCTGCTGTGTTATCAGGGTTATACAGTTACTATACATTATATACCACATGCTGCTATACTGTACAGTAACTTATATATCACATATCCAGCTGCTGCTTTGTTATCAGGGTTATACAGTTACTCAGTGGTGGATTAAATGTACCCTGGGCCCCGGGCTGTCCCCCTACCTGGGCCCCCCCCCTCCTTCCACTTCGTACACAACCGACCCCAGCTGAAGAACAACTCCCATCATGAACTGCCAGCAGGCCATGATGAGGTTGTAGTGCCGTAACCTGGAGAGACAGAAGACTGCAAAACTACAACTCCTATCATGAGCTGCCAGTAGGACATGATGGAGATTGTAGTGCTGCAATCTGGAGAGACAGAAACTGCATAACTACAACTCCCATCATGAAGTGTTAACAGGGCATAATGGAGGTTGTAGCTCTAGGGATAACCTGTCCATGTTTCTGCTCTTCTCTGCGGCTCACATCTACATATATACTGTACATACATACACCATATACATACATTGTATACACATATATACTGTGCATGCATACATACACCATATGCATACACTTACATCATTTACACACATACTTTAATGCATACACATACATCATATACACCCATACTGTACATGCATACACATATACATACATCATATACACCCATACTGTACATGCATATACATACATCATATACACCCATACTGTACATGCATACACATATACATACATCATATACACCCATACTGTACATGCATACACATATACATACATCATATACACCCATACTGTACATGCATATACATACATCATATACACCCATACTGTACATGCATACACATACATATCACATACACATACTGTACATGCATACACCATATACATACATCATATACACACACACTACATGCATACATCATATACACATACTGTACATGTGTACATACATACATACATACATACATGCAACCTTTAAACACACACAGTACATTTACTGAGCACATTACATACAGAAACACACTTTATACACATACACTTCCACACTGCATGTTTCCATTCACAGTTCTCATACACAGAGACAGGCACGTGTGCACACACACACACAGTATACAGCCTGACCCAGTGTAACAGACACCACACACAGTATACAGCCTGACCCAGTGTAACAGACACCACACACAGTATACAGCCTGACCCAGTGTAACAGACACCACACACAGTATACAGCCTGACCCAGTGTAACAGACACCACACACAGTATACAGCCTGACCCAGTGTAACACCACACACAGTATACAGCCTGACCCAGTGTAACACCACACACAGTATACATCCTGACCCAGTGTAACACCACACACACAACCAGTATACAGCCTGACGCAGTGTAACAGACACCACACACACAAACAGTATACAGCCTGACGCAGTGTAACAGACACCACACACACAAACAGTATACAGCCTGACCCAGTGTAACACCACACACACAGTATACAGCCTGACCCAGTGTAACACCACACACACAGTATACAGCCTGACGCAGTGTAACAGACACCACACACACACACTTATTATGAAGAAACTCCTGGTTGTCAGCAGACAGCAGCTCCATGCCTCCCTCCTCCATCTTCCTCCTGGTCCCAGCATCGGGTTCTTCTGTCCCTTCCCCTCCTCCCATGCACTGACAGCAGAGGAGAGCAGGAAGGGGAGGGAAACAGGACCCCAGCAGGACCCCAGACTGCTGTAGTTTCGCTTCTATCTTCCTCCAGGTCCGGGCACCGGGTTCTTCCTCCCCTCCTCCCCCGACAGCAGAGGAGAGCAAATGGGGGGTGAAACAGGGCCCCAGACTGCTGGCTGCAATGAGGCACAGACTCGGTCAGCTCAGCTCAGCCTCACTTCCTGCAGCATCACCAGCTTCCTCTGAACGCCCACCTGGAGCAGCCTCACGCAGGTCAGGAGAGCTAAGTGCCGCGGAGGGGGGGAGCGGACTCCAGGGACAGAGCGCCACAGCTGCCCAGTGGGCCCCTGAGGGATGTGCTGCTGTGTAACCTCATGCATAGTAATAATGTGGGCGGCATGGGCCCCCCCGGAGCCTCTGGCCCCGGGCGGCTGCCCAAACTGCCCATATTATAATCCGCCACTGCAGTTACTAGTTATCAGGGTTATACAGTTACTATACATTATACACCACATGCTGCTATACTATACAGTAACTTATATATCACATATCCAGCTGCTATCAGGGTTATACAGTTACTATACATTATACACCACATGCTGCTATACTGTACAGTAACTTATATATTACATATCCAGCTGCTGCTTTGTTATCAGGGTTATACAGTTACTATACATTATATACCACATGCTGCTTTACTGTACAGTAACTTATATATCACATATCCAGCTGCTGCCGTGTTATCAGGGTTATACAGTTACTATACATTATACACCACATGCTGCTATACTGTACAGTAACTTATATATCACATATCCAGCTGCTGTGTTTTTAGGGTTATACAGTTACTATACATTATATACCACATGCTGATTGCTATACTGTACAGTAACATATATCACATATCCAGCTGCTGTGTTATCAGGGTTATACAGTTACTATACATTATACACCACATGCTGCTATACTGTACAGTAACTTATATATCACATATCCAGCTGCTGTGTTATCAGGGTTATACAGTTACTATACATTATATACCACATGCTGCTATACTGTACAGTAACTTATATATCACATATCCAGCTGCTGCTGCTATCAGGGTTATACAGTTACTATACATTATACACCACATATAAGTTACTGTACAGTATAGCAATCAGCATGTGGTGTATAATATATAGGAACTGTATAACCCTGATAACACAGCAGCAGCTGGATATGTGATATATAAGTTACTGTACAGTATAGCAGCATGTGGTGTATAATGTATAGTAACTGTATAACTGATAACAAAGCAGCTGGATATGATATATAAGTTACTGTACAGTATAGCAGCATGTGGTGTATAATGTATAGTAACTGTATAACCCTGATAACACAGCAGCTGGATATGTGATATATGTTACTGTACAGTATAGCAATCAGCATGTGGTATATAATGTATAGTAACTGTATAACCCTGATAACACAGCAGCTGGATATGTGATATATAAGTTACTGTACAGTATAGCAGCATGTGGTGTATAATGTATAGTAACTGTATAACCCTGATAGCAGCTGGATATGTGATATATAAGTTACTGTACAGTATAGCAGCATGTGGTGTATAATGTATAGTAACTGTATAACCCTGATAACACGGCAGCAGCTGGATATGTGATATATAAGTTACTGTACAGTAAAGCAGCATGTGGTATATAATGTATAGTAACTGTATAACCCTGATAACAAAGCAGCAGCTGGATATGTAATATATAAGTTACTGTACAGTATAGCAGCATGTGGTGTATAATGTATAGTAACTGTATAACCCTGATAGCAGCTGGATATGTGATATATAAGTTACTGTACAGTATGGCAATCAGCATGTGGTATATAATTTATAGTAACTGTATAACCCTGATAACACAGCAGCAGCTGGATATGTGATATATAAGTTACTGTACAGTATAGCAGCATGTGGTGTATAATGTATAGTAACTGTATAACTGTGATAACAAAGCAGCTGGATATGATATATAAATTACTGTACAGTAGAGCAGCATGTGGTGTATAATGTATAGTAACTGTATAACCCTGATAACACAGCAGCTGGATATGTGATATATAAGTTACTGTACAGTATAGCAGCATGTGGTGTATAATGTATAGTAACTGCATAACGCTGATAACACAGCAGCTGGATATGTGATATATAAGTTACTGTACAGTATAGCAGCATGTGGTATATAATGTATAGTAACTGTATAACCCTGATAACACAGCAGCAGCTGGATATGTGATATATAAGTTACTGTACAGTATAGCAGCATGTGTTGTATAATGTATAGTAACTGTATAACCCTGATAACACAGCAGCTGGATATGTGATATATAAGTTACTGTACAGTATAGCAATCAGCATGTAGTGTATAATGTATAGTAACTGTATAACCCTGATAACACTGCCGCTGGATATGTGATATACAAGTTACTGTACAGTATAGCAGCATGTGGTATATAATGTATAGTAACTGTATAACCCTGATAACACTGCAGCTGGATATGTGATATATAAGTTACTGTACAGTATAGCAGCATGTGGTATATAATGTATAGTAACTGTATAACCCTGATAACACAGCAGCTGGATGTGATATATAAGTTACTGTACAGTATAGCAATCAGCATGTAGTGTATAATGTATAGTAACTGTATAACCCTGATAACACAGCAGCAGCTGAATATGTGATATGTTACTGTACAGTATAGCAGCATGTGGTATGAAATGTATAGTAACTGTATAACTCTAACACAGCAGCTGGATATATGTTACTGTACAGTATAGCAGCATGTGGTGTATAATGTATAGTAACTGTATAACCCTGATAACACTGCAGCTGGATATGGGATATATGTTACTGTACAGTATAGCAATCAGCATATCACATATCCAACTGCAGTGTTATCAGGGTTATACAGTTACTATACATTATACACCACATGCTGCTATACTGTACAGTAACTTATATATCACATATCCAGCTGCTGCTGTGTTATCAGGGTTATACAGTTACTATACATTATATACCACATGCTGCTATACTGTACAGTAACTTATATATCACACTAGAAAATGTACCCGGCGCTGCCCGGGTATAAAGTGTGAGTGTGTTAATTAGATTTGTTCTAAGGTGCCCATGAGGCCAAGCTAAAGGTATTGTTTCATCTGAGTTAATCAGTGGAATTAGTGTATACCTGTAGTGCATAGTTGGAGGGGTTCTGTGTACCTACAGTGTATAGTTTTTAGGGGTCTCGCACATCTGTAGTGCATAGTTGGAGGGCTGTATACCTATAGTGTATAGTTGGGGGTCCTGTATACCTGTAGTGTGTAGTTATGGAGGAGCTGTATACCTGTAGTGTATAGTTGAGGGAGGTCCTGTATACCTGCAGTGTATAGTTGGTGAAGGTCCTGTATACCTGTACTATATAGTTTGGGGGTCCTGTATACCTGTAGTATATAGTTGCTGCTGTATACCTGTAATGGATAGTTGGTGGAGGTCTTGTATACTGTAGTATATAGTTCGGGGGTCCTGTATACCTGTAGTGCATAGTTTAAGGGTCCTGTATACCTGTAGTATAGAGTTGGTGGAGGTCCTGTATACCTGTAGTGTATAGTTTTGGGGTCCTGTATACCTGTAGTGTATAGTTTTGGGTCCTATATACCTGTAGTATATAGTTGTTTGAGTTCCTATATACCTGTAGTGTATAGCTTTGGAGTCCTGTATACCTGTAGTGTATAGTTTGGGGTCCTGGATACCTGTAGTACATTGTTGGTGGAGGTCCTGTATACCTGTCTTATATCGTTTGGGGATCCTGTATACCTGTATTATAGAGTTGGTGGAGGTCCTGTATACCTTAAGTATATAGTTGGTGGAGGTCCTGTATACCTGTAGTGTATAGTTTTGGGGTCCTGTATACCTGTAGTGTATAGTTTTGGGGTCCTGTATACCTGTAGTGTAAAGCTTGGGGTCCTGTATACCTGTAGTATATAGTTGGTGGATGTCCCGTTCACCTGTAGTGTATAGTTTGGGGGTCCTGTATCTGATCTATGTTGGCAAGACTACCCAACAACTTAAGAACAGATTGGGGTCACATATTAGCAACATTCGCCACAAGGTGGAAACAAGTGTTGCCAAACATATTAACGAAGTTCATGCTGGGGATGTAAAATGTATACAAGTGTATGGCATACAAACAGTGAAACTAGGCCCGTGAAAAGGAAATTTAGATGTGAAACTGCTTCAAACTGAAGCAGAATGGATCTATAGACTGGGCAGTTTGGCCCCTCATGGGTTAAATGAAGGTTTTGCGTTCTTCATATTTCCTATAGTCAGTTGGTTTCATAGAAATGGAGCGAAGTGTTGATAAACCTATAAGAGGTAGAGACCCATGCAATGCCATTAAAAAGATCGTGTTGCCTTTAGCCTAGGGACCCCGGGTGGCCCATCAAAGAACTGCACGATCCAAAAACACAATTGGCATAGATATCATGGATAGGTTGAGTAGGTTATAATAAGTAGATCTAAGGTTCTTCTAAATGGTGGAAGCAGAAAAATCCACCATATATACTAATTCATCACCTACTATGATGGATCGGGATACCCTCATACATACCTGTGTGTAGAATTATTCAGGAAGAGTCCTCTGCTTCTCTGTGATTGAAAGTCCAGATCATTAGATAAGAATCGAAGTTCGAGAATACGCACATTGGACATTGTAAAGAATTTCTAAGTCCCTACATATGTGCCGTACAAGGTGTAAACCAGAATACTATGGAAGTGCAAAAACATGCGCACTAAGCAGAAACACCCAAAGAAGATTTAAGTTCTTCTACATGCGCACTAGAGGAACGTTTACATCAAAATCCAAGTCCCAAGACATGCGCTATAGTACTCCTCCTGAAGAATCTAAGACATGCGCTATAGTACTCCTCCTGAAGAATCTAAGACATGCGCTATAGTACTCCTCCTGAAGAATCTAAGACATGCGCTATAGTACTCCTCCTGAAGAATCTAAGACATGCGCTATAGTACTCCTCCTGAAGAATCTAAGACATGCGCTATAGTACTCCTCCTGAAGAATCTAAGACATGCGCTATAGTACTCCTCCTGAAGAATCTAAGACATGCACTATAGTACTCCTCCTGAAGAATCTAAGACATGCGCTATAGTACTCCTCCTGAAGAATCTAAGACATGCGCTATAGTACTCCTCCTGAAGAATCTAAGACATGCGCTATAGTACTCCTCCTGAAGAATCTAAGACATGCGCTATAGTACTCCTCCTGAAGAATCTAAGACATGCGCTATAGTACTCTCCTGAAGAATCTAAGACATGCGCTATTGTACTCCTCCTGAAGAATCTAAGTCCTAAGACATGCGCATGGAGAGAATATGTCCCTAAAATCTCTTAAGTCCTTGAACATGCGCACTAAATGAGAAAAGGTCATATAACTCTAAGTTCCAACACATGCGCAGACTAATCCTCTCGGAAATAAATCTAAGTCCCGGAACATGCGCAGTGCAATTGCACATCTCTAAAAATTCTAAGTGCCAACGGATGTGACGTTCAAGTCCAATCAATTACTGTTAGGACTGAAGAACCAATCAAATTTAAAAAAATACGCACCACAATCACATTGGTCAATCGTAAACCCAACCTCTCTCTACCTCGTTCTAAATCCATCCGCCCCTTAAATAGGGGCGAGTTGGAGCAGAATCTAGTTTTGCCGATTCTTTGAGAAAGCCAGTCAGCTACTGGTGAAACATGTTAGGGAAGGCAAGAGAATGATTTTAATTTAGAATACGGGTACTATCTTTGGGGGAAATGCGTATACGAAATCGCATGTAGTTGTCTGTAATCAGACAAATTAGCGTGATCCCTACTTGGACACGCATGAGTCTCTTAGCATTGAATATGCAAAAGAATAGTAGGTAGCAGCAGTAGTAGCCAGCGATTGATTGAGAGTGTTTTGTGCTTATCGCTCAGTCGTCATGTATCGTCAAGTCGATGGAACCAAAGAGTACACCATTTAGCACCAACGGCCGAGGTGCTTACGTCTGACTACTACCGTTACCTATGATTATATTATCATCTGAAGTAGAAAGTTATAAATTACCCTATATTCTATTTTAGATTCACAATTGCACTATGTTTGTTCACACACTGTTGTCTTAATGTTGGTATAAGTTATTAAAAGTTAAGTTTTAAGCCTCCGAGCTATACAAAGGCATTAGGGGCTTTGTCCCCACATCTAGCCATCCAATCACAGTATGGCGGTATTGGTCAGGTCTGGTATGACAGTGTTATCCAGTCACAGTATGGTGGTATTGGTCAGGTCTGGTATAGCGGTGTTATCCAGTCACAGTATGGCGGTATTGGTCAGGTCTGGTATGGCAGTGTTATCCAGTCACAGTATGGCGGTATTGGTCGGGTCTGGTGTGACAGTGTTATCCAGTCACAGTATGGCGGTATTGGTCAGGCCTGGTGTGGCGTTTTTTTCCAGTCACTGTGTGGCGGTATTGGTCAGGTCTGGTATGGCAGTGTTATCCAGTCACAGTATGGCGGTATTGGTCAGGTCTGTTATGGTGGTTTTATCCAGTCACAGTATGGCGGTATTGGTCAGGTCTGGTATGGCAGTGTTATCCAGTCACAGTATAGCGGTATTGGTCAGGTCTGATATGGCAGTGTTATCCAGTCACAGTATGGCGGTATTGGTCAGGTCTGGTATGGCAGTGTTATCCAGTCACAGTATGGCGGTATTGGTCAGGTCTGGTATGGCAGTGTTATCCAGTCACAGTATGGCGGTATTGGTGAGGCCTGGTGTGGCGGTGTTAAATGTGACGTGTGGAGCTATTACCCACCTATCCTGAGCAAATTGGTGAGTGAGGATGGGGCACCTTCAGGTGTAGTGCTTAGGGCAGCAGCAGCTGGTAATATGGCCCTGTATACATGTACTGTATAGATGGAGTAGGGGGTCCTGTATATACATGTACTGTATAGATGGAGTAGGGGGCCCTGTATACATTTACTGTATAGATGGAGTAGGGGGTCCTGTATACATGACTGTATAGATGGAGTAGGGGGTCCTGTATATACATGTACTGTATAGATGGAGTAGGGGGTCCTGTATACATGTACTGTATAGATGGAGTAGGGGGTCCTGTATATACCTGTACTGTATAGATGGAGTAGGGGGTCCTGTATATACATGTACTGTATAGATGGAGTAGGGGGCCCTGTATACATTTACTGTATAGATGGAGTAGGGGGCCCTGTATACATTTACTGTATAGATGGAGTAGGGGGTCCTGTATACATGACTGTATAGATGGAGTAGGGGGTCCTGTATATACATGTACTGTATAGATGGATTAGGGGGTCCTGTATATACCTGTACTGTATAGATGGAGTAGGGGGTCCTGTATACATGTACTGTATAGATGGAATAGGGGGTCCTGTATACATGTACTGTATAGATAGAGTAGGGGGTCTACCAGTTATTTCTGTGGATGTTGTGAGGCAGCTTCCCTAGCAACCATTGCTCCCTGTGAAAATGAGAGCAGTAATCCTATTGGTTGCTAAGGCTCCAACTGCCGTTTACTGCTGGAGACATGCAGCTAATAACACTCACCGGCCACTTTATTAGGTACACCTGTCCAACTGCACGTTACCACTTAATTTCTAATCAGCCAATCACATGGCGGCAACTCAGTGCATTTAGGCATGTAGACATGATCAAGACAATCTCCTGCAGTTCAAACCGAGCATCAGTATGGGGAAGAAAGGTGATTTGAGGCCTTTGAACGTGGCATGGTTGTTGGGGCCAGAAGGGCTGGTCTGAGTATTTCAGAAACTGCTGATCTACTGGTCAGGTCTGGTATGGTGGTGTTATCCAGTCACAGTATGGCGGTATTGGTCAGGTCTGAAGAACGCCACACAAAAAGGATGTGTGAGAAAATTTTATTATAAAATTTTCTCACACATCCTTTTTGTGTGGCGTTCTTCAGGCCTCCAAAAAATGTCAGGAAAACTGCCAATGAAATTTTCCGGCATTTTTTCCAGCGTTTTTGACTGTGTGAATGATCCTTTTTGTGGTTTAGGCGGTTTTGTGGCTGACTTGTCAGAGTGGGCAGTATAATAAATAAATCTGTTTTATCTGACCGCCGTCTGCCTGCACAGTCTCGGAGACCGCCAAGTGAGGTAGTGCGAGTCCCAGGGGGAAGCCAACTAGTGAAAGTTTTCCCATGTAGAGGAGTTGTCGGTATAGAGCTGCTAACTGGCATCTGTGCTCTGAGGATCACTCACTCTTCCTCTCCTTCTTAAGGCCCTATTTCACGGAACGATTATCGTTTATAAACTCACTCCAACGAGCGCTCGTTAACGATAATCGTTCTGTGGAATAGCTGTAAACGAGCGAACGACAACTGCAAAATCGATGGTGAGTCGTTCAAAATAGTTTTTCAGCATGTCAAAAAAAAATCGTTGGTCTTTGAAAGATAATTCGCTAATCGGTTTGTAAAATTAAAAATCTTTCAGTCGTTTGTAAAAAGGTTTTAAAAAAAGTAGGTGCGCCGTATGGTCGTGTGTGTGTGTGTGCGCCGTATGGTCGTGTGTGTGTGTGTGCGCCGTATGGTCGTGTGTGTGTGTGCGCCGTATGGTCGTGTGTGTGTGTGCGCCGTATGGTCGTGTGTGTGTGTGCGCCGTATGGTCGTGTGTGTGTGTGCGCCGTATGGTCGTGTATGTGTGTGCGCCGTATGGTCGTGTGTGTGTGTGCGCCGTATGGTCGTGTGTGTGTGTGTGCGCCGTATGGTCGTGTGTGTGTGTGTGCGCCGTATGGTCGTGTGTGTGTGTGCGCCGTATGGTCGTGTGTGTGTGTGCGCCGTATGGTCGTGTGTGTGTGTGCGCCGTATGGTCGTGTGTGTGTGTGCGCCGTATGGTCGTGTGTGTGTGTGCGCCGTATGGTCGTGTGTGTGTGTGCGCCGTATGGTCGTGTGTGTGCGCCGTATGGTCGTGTGTGTGCGCCGTATGGTCGTGTGTGTGCGCCGTATGGTCGTGTGTGTGTGCGCCGTATGGTCGTGTGTGTGTGTGCGCCGTATGGTCGTGTGTGTGTGTGCGCCGTATGGTCGTGTGTGTGTGTGCGCCGTATGGTCGTGTGTGTGCGCCGTATGGTCGTGTGTGTGCGCCGTATGGTCGTGTGTGTGTGTGTGCCGTATGGTCGTGTGTGTGTGTGTGCCGTATGGTCGTGTGTGTGTGTGTGCCGTATGGTCGTGTGTGTGTGTGTGCCGTATGGTCGTGTGTGTGTGTGTGTGCGCCGTATGGTCGTGTGTGTGTGTGTGTGTGCCGTATGGTCGTGTGTGTGTGTGTGTGAGCAAAAGAAGTGTAAAGCCGGCTAAACCTTCCTTCCAAAACTGCAGCTGTGCACAGGAGGAGTGAGACACCTAGTGGCTGGAGTAAGGGTGCGTTTACACACAGAGATTTATCGTACAGATTTTGGAAGCCAAAGCTAAGAATGGATTTGAAAACAGCAGAAATTTCAGTCTTTCCTTTATGACCTGATCCCTCTTTATAGTCTGTTCCTGGCTTTGGCTTCAAAAATCTGTGAGCTAAATCTCTCTGTGTAAACGCACTATAAGGCACAGCAACTAACAACACTATCTATGGCACCAGAGTGAAGTAGTTTTACCGAGGTGTGTAAGTACAAATTAACCACCCGTGGTGGGACTCTGCATGCTGCGTTTTGGAAAAACTGCTACAGAGCCTCAAAAACTCCAGAAAGGAGAGAAAAATGCCACCCCCAAAAAACGCCATGTGTGTAAAGGCCCTATTACACCAACAGATCTGACGACAGATTATCTGCCAAAGATTTGAAGGCAAAGCCAGATAATCTGTCGTCAGATGTGTTGGTGTAATAGGGCCTTAAGAGCAGATCATAAACTTCCATTCACCTCCAGCTAACATGTGGCCCCCAGGCGTTTTTGCAAGTGATGCTGAGATAGCATACAGGCCTCCTCCATCCCCCACCTCTCCCTGCCTTGGTACTTGATGTACAGGGTTAGAACTGTATACTGATCAGTCAATATGGGGAGGGTATGGGAGGAAAGGAGTGCATGCTGTGGCTCAGCATCCTATTGCACAATGCTACATTTACACGGTACGATTATTGCTCAAATGCGATCGTTTATGCAAAAATTCGAATGATAATCGTTCCGTGTAAACGCAGCATAAGGCTATGTATACACATCATATACGCTCCGGACGGGATCCTGCACGGCGCCGCAAATAACTGACATGTCAGTTCTCTGTGGCCGCAATTCAATGAATTGCGGCCGTAGGAAACCCTGTCAGTTTACACTATGAAGCGAGCGGCTCCGGCCGCTTGCTTCATAGTGTGCAGGGGGAAGCTCTGATGCGGGCGCGCACAGATGCACCCGCATCAGAGCTCTGCGGCCGGACAGATCATCCGGACGGTACTAAGTACCGGCCGCGGTGATCCGGGCACAGACCGGCCGGTCTGTTTTTCTGCCATGTTTCCTGTTTCTTGGTCTCTGTGTAATTTTCAAGGATCTTGCAGTCCTTGGCACGTTGAGTCGAACAGTACTTGGAACAGATGCTGTTTTCTTATTTCTCTTTGAAGGTTTCGCAATCTTCCGCAGATTTGTCTCTGAAGTCTTTACAATTTAGTAGAAGGCGATGCCTCCAATGTGAAGGGGCCCTGCAGGTCAGGCTTCTGTAGCTTTACTTCTGCTTGATAACTTCCTAACCTGTATCTGTAGGAGCAGCAGTAGTCTTCTGTCTTGTTTGCTGCCACCAATGTTTGCCATGTATTAAAGGGGAATTCCACTCAAACATAACTTTTCATATGTTGTGTAGTGTCCCAGCACAGGTGTGCGTTCATTATGCACCTGGGCAAAGTAACTCGCTAAGGTTCTCACAGTGGGATTAAGGAGGAGTGTACTGTTATTTTTTCCCACTAGATGTCACTGTATTTCATACATACATACATATATATATTTATATCCTAAAAATAAGTCTGCCTAACTGTCTTTCCCACATAGACTTCCAAACGCCGTTTGGCCCACAGATACATTGGGTGCCTGGGAAGGTTAGAGCGACAGTCCCCGCCAGATGTACAGGAGGGGAGGGGGATGCGGAAGACCGCCCCATAGAAATGAATGGGAGAATCTTTACACTGCACACACAGGTGACATAATTAGCTGCAGCTCTTCAGCAGTAAATGGCAGTTGGAAGCCTTCACAACCAATAGGATTACTACTTTCATTTTCACAGGGAGCTGGAATCTGATTGGTTGCTAGGGAAGCTGCCTCACAACAGATCCACAGAAATAACTGGTAGACCACTACTCCATCTATACAGTACATGTATACAGGACCCCCTACTCCATCTATACAGTACATGTATACAGGACCCCCTACACCATCTATACAGTACATGTATAGAGGACCCCCTACTCCATCTATACAGTACATGTATACAGGACCCCCTACTCCATCTATACAGTACATGTATACAGGGCCGTATTACCAGCAGCTGCTGCCCTAAGAGCTAAGCCTGAGGACGCCCCATCTTCACTCACTAATTAGCATCATGATAGATTGGTAGATTGGTAGGTAATAGCTCCAGAGGTCATATTTTTAACACCACCATATCAGACCTGACCAATACCGTCATACCAGACCAATACCGCCATACTGTGACTGGATAACACTGCCACACCAGACCTGACCAATACTGCAATATTGTGACTGGATAACACCACCATACCAGACCTGATCAATACCGCCATACCACACCTGACCAATACCGCCACACTGTGACTGGAAAACACTGCCATACCAGACCTGACCAATACCGACACACTGTGACTGGATAACACTGCCACACCAGACCTGACCAATACCGCCATACTGTGACTGGATAACACCGCCACAGCAGACCTGACCAATACTACCATACTCCCCTTTGAAAAGCCACTAGGTTATCTGGCAAGTCTGAACAGGAGGTGGAAGACCTAGAAAAATAAAAAAAATAAAAAGTCGTTTCCTTCCCCCTGCTCCCTTGTGCTGCCCCCATGCAAGGTGCTGCCCTAGGCAGACCATGGGTGCCTAATGGTAAATACGACCCTGCAGGTATACAGGACATTACAGGTATACAGGACCCCAAAACTATACACTACAGGTGCACGGGACCTCCACCAACTATATACTACAGGTATACAGGACCCCAAAACTATACACTACAGGTATACAGGACCTCCACCAACTATAGACTACAGGTATACGGGACTCCAAAAGTATACACTACAGGTATACAGGACCTCTATCAACTATACACTACAGGTATACAGCACCCCCACCAACTATATACTACAGGTATACAGGACCCCAAACTATACACTACAGGTATACAGGAACCCAAAACTCTATACTACAGGTATACAGCACCCCCACCAACTCTATACTACAGGCATACAGGACCCCAAAACCATACACCACAGGTTTACAGGAACTCCACCAACTATATACTATAGGTATACAGGACCCTCAAACTATACACTACAGGTATACAGGACCCCCGAACTATATACTTCAGGTATACAAGATCTCCACCAACTCTATACTACAGGTATACAGCACCTCCACCAACACTATAAGCTACAGGTATGCAGGACCCTAAAAATATACACTACAGGTATACAGGACCTCCATCAACTATATACTACAGGTATACAGGACCCCAAAACTATATACTACAGGTATACAGGACCCCCAAACTATATACTACAGGTATACAGGACCTCCACCAACTTTATACTACAGGTATACAGGAGCTCTACCAACTATAAACTACAGGTACACAGGACCCCCAAACTATACACTACAGGTATCCAGGACCCTCAAACTATAAACTACAGGTATAGAAGACCTCCACCAACTATACATTACAGGTATACAGCACCTTCACCAACTATATATTACAGGTATACAGGACCCCTAACTATACAGTACAGGTATACAGGACCTCTACCAGCTATACACTTCAGGTATACAGTACTTCCCAAACTATGCAGTACAGGTATACCCGACCTACTTAACTATACACTACAGGTATACAGCCCCCCCCAAACTATACACTACAGGACAGATGTTTGAAGTTTTTAGTTTATTTCTAATGTGTATAAGCTACAATTTACGTAAACATTGCAGAATTGTCGGGTATATAGGGGCATATAGGGCTACTAACCAGGAAGGTAAGATCGAAGGTCCCGACCTTACCAGATGTACAGGAGGGGAGGGGGACAGGGAAGAGCACCCCATAGAGATGAATGGGAAAATCTCCACACTGCACACACAGGTGATATAATCTGCAGGTCTCCAGCAGAAATGGCAGTTGGAGGCCTTAGCAACCAATAGGATTACTACTTTCATTTTCACAGGGAACTGGAATCTGATTGGTTGCCAGGGTGGCTGCCTCACAACAGATCGACAGAAATAAATACAGTAAGCGGCAGATTTCATGCTGCAAATTCGCTGCGAAATCCGCTGCGGATCCAGAGTCATTCAACCCTATGACACTACATACTCGCAGCGAGATTGACATCCCGCTGCCAGTATGTAAATTAACCCCCTTGGCAGCTGGAGCGTAACTTATACTGACAGAGGCGCCCATCATCCCGCCCGCACAGACCGCTGTTAGATGGTGCAGGCTCCCCTCCAGTGTGTTCAGTGCTGTGCTGCTCTAGGACATGGCTCTCTCCTCGCGGCTCTGGACACTGCACACACCGCTCCAGCTTGCTTCTGGGGGGACGTCCAGAGCCGTGAGGAGAGAGCCGTGCCCGGCAGCAGCAGCAGCACAGCGCTGAACACACTGGAGGGGAGCCTGCACCATCTAACAGCGGTCTGTGCGGGCGGGATGATGGGCGCCTCTGTCAGTATAAGTTACGCTCCAGCTGCCAAGGGGGTTAATTTACATACTGGCAGCGGGATGTCAATCTTGCTGCGAGTATGTAGTGTCATAGGGTTTAATGACACTGGATCTGCAGCGGATCCGGTAGGTGTGAAGGCACCCTAACAGTGTACAGTGTATAGGGCTGGGCGATATTGACCTAAATCATTATCGCGGTTAATCGTACATGTAGCCGCGGTAACGATAACTGAACGATAATTATGACCCGCTCCTTAGGTAAGCCACACCCTTCTGCAAGCCACACCCACTTAACCGTGCCAACCTGGGGATATTTTGTTTTAATAGAGTAAAAAAAAAGTAACTCACTGAGCAGCAACACAAGGATGAGCCATTTAGTCTATTGTCATTATTTGTTATTATAATTAGGGGGTCTCAGAGAACCTGGACATGTATATACAGGTATACAGCTACAATAGGACATGTATATACGGGTATACAGCAATGTACAAAGTACAGGACGTGTATATACAGGTATAGCGCTATGTACTACATAGCTGTATACCTGTGTATGCATGTCCTGTAGTGCGTACATAGCTGTATACCAGTATATACACATCCTGTAGTGTGTATAGCTGTATACCCGTATATACACGTCCTGTAGTGGCAGTATTATATATGTATGTCCACAATACAAGACGTGTATACACAGGTATACAGCTATGCAGGTTCTACATTAAAAACACATGCACACTCAGCTAAGCTGAGCATTCATGTGTCTAATGGTGCGTTTACACAGGCAAATTTAACTGACAGATCTTTGAAGCCAAAGCCAGGAACAGACTATAAACAAGGATCAGGTCATAAAGCAAAGCCTGAGATTTCTCCTCTTTTTAAATCCATTCCTGGCTTTGGCTTCCAAAATCTGTCAGATAAATCTCTGTGTAAATACACCCTTAGAGGATCACAAAAGACAGCTGGGGGTGGAGCAGGGGCATAGCTAGGATTCATGACACCCCATAGCAAAAAAAAAAAATACATGGGGCCCCATGAATTTTGTATGAGCCCCCCAACCTCTGGCAGCACATCAAATAGAAGAGGGGGCAGCTGAAGCGGGGGCAAGGGGGACTGCAATTAGAACTGGGGCAGGGTGGCAGCAGCTGGGGGTGATCTGGGCAGAAGGGGGGGTAGAAGCTGGGGGAGATCTAGGCAGAAGGGGGGGTAGAAGCTGGGGGAGATCTAGGCAGAAGGGGGGGCAGAAGCTGGGGGAGATCTAGGCAGAAGGGGGGGGCAGAAGCTGGGGGAGATCTAGGCAGAAGGGGGGGGGGCAGAAGCTGGGGGAGATCTAGGCAGAAGGGGGGGGGCAGAAGCTGGGGGAGATCTAGGCAGAAGGGGGGGGGATCTAGGCAGAAGGGGGGGTAGAAGCTGGGGGAGATCTAGGCAGAAGGGGGGGGCAGAAGCTGGGGGAGATCTAGGCAGAAGGGGGGGGGGCAGAAGCTGGGGGAGATCTAGGCAGAAGGGGGGGGGGATCTAGGCAGAAGGGGGGGTAGAAGCTGGGGGAGATCTAGGCAGAAGGGGGGGGCAGAAGGGGGGGGAGATATAAACTGTATCTTCTCCCTTGTCACTAGGGAGAAGATACAGCACTGGCACACACTTGGCCCTCACGGCTGCCACCTC